>NC_051164.1:21900239-21930080 GCF_013339745.2 Dermacentor silvarum | reverse complement strand
CACTAAGGTTGGTATACAGAAACACACTCCTTGTCTGAATTATACGGTACGTGTAGGCCGATTCCCAAGGCATGATCGGGACGGCGGCAGTTTTTGAGGATCGTAGCGATGCTACTGACGTTGGTAACACCAGTAAATTGAAGGCGTCGTCAGCAATGCCTTTGAGGACGTGATTAACGTTGTCTTCCTGCGACATGTTCGGGTCAGCCTTGTACAAAGGTCAAGACATCGAGAATGTACGACACGTAGGACTCGGCTCGACGTCTGTACACGTGTGACAAGGGCCTTCTTGGTATTGAGTTTGTGACCGAGCGGATTGCCAAAAAGATCGCGAAGCCGCTCTTTGGAAAATCCCAGCTCGAGATCTCCTCTTTGTGAGTCTGAAACCATACCCGTGGAGACCGTCGAGGTAGAAGAACGTTTGCAAGCATAATAGTTGATCCCACCTGTGACTGGTGCTGACACATTTGTACAAGAGGAGACAGTCGTCACATCAGGACTGCCACATTGAATTGGCCGCTTCGGATGCCCTACCAAATTGTTACTGACAAGACAGTAAGTAATATTGGCTATGAAATATAATTTGAGAACTCTAGGTGAGAATCGAACTGGGGCCTCGAGGTGCTAGACGAGCATGATTCCCCGGCGCCTTTGGACACGTCATTTCCACCCGTCACGTTGAAAGGTGCGGCCTAGTGCATGCGTATTGGACCTGTCACGTTGAAGGTGTCGTCTGATGCATGCGTCATTGGGCACGGACAGCGCAACCAATGAGTAAAGCACCTCTATTAAGGCGAAAGCCTAAGGTGTCTATGTTGACGGTGACCTTGGCTAAACTGCGCCGTGACGAGACATGGCCGACGCCGCAGAGAGTAAAAACATCAAGAAATGCTCGAATTCTGTCACAATTCTCAGGGAGGTTCCTGAAAAGAAATTAAATTCGTGGCTTTGAAAATAAAATTTCGTTCATTTCGGGCTGGGTAGGAACTGAACACAGGCATCTGGGATTCGAGACGAGCGCGCTTCCCTGTAACCACGGCTTTTATCCTTTTATTGCGATAGCAATTATATGGACATTTCTGCCGTCGGCGTCGCCGTCGCCGTGAGGTTCCGTATGACGTCAATGGAGATGAAATCGTCGCCGCGCGCCGCCGAACGCCGTATGTGCGATTGAAAAGGGGCGAGGGACGCGCGCTTTCACGGGGAGTGAACCGACGGCGGAGAACAAACGCGCGTTCCGCGCCGTGATGATAAGTGGTTCTTGAGGGAAAGGGAAAGGTTGGCGCTATCTTCTGCAGCCCTTGAGGGAGCACGGCTCAGCGCCGTGCTCCCGTAAGGGCTGCAGAAGTAGTCGCCTCTTTCCTACTTTACAATCACCATATATGTAGAGCAAACGCGCCGTCTTCCGATGCGCGAAAGGCCGTGGGGGGAGGGGAAGGAAGGGAGGCGACGTTTAGCTGCGGCACCAAGTGCCTATTTTTATCAGAGGCTCCGGCAACAGTCACCAACGCCGCACGCATTTTGTGCGAACGCGGGCAAAACGCCGACGGCGTCGACAACAGTTCTGCGTGTTGTCGGTGCTGCTGCATGTCCAAGTTTATACAGCTCATAAAGCTACTATCATTACTCGGTATAGCTCTCTACAAATTTGCTATCGCAATTGATGCTTCGCCTTTCAGGTGAAACTGCGACAACTTTTTCCAACATAGCAAGTACCATGCACTAACCTAATTTCCTAACCACAGAGATAGGAATCGCACTGCTCCACGTTCTGGCTTGTGTGCCTAGTGCATGCCTGATAATAATAATAATAATCTTTATTTTGGCACGAAACAACAACAACAACAACAAAAAATTATAATAGAGACACCTTCCTACCATAGTCAATGAGGCAAAAGGCGCCTTTTTGGCGCCTGCCGAGGCCTCGTTTGTCTGACGTACAGCACACAGCGATCAGCGCTGTCGAAACAAATAAAAAGTTGGGGGCGGGGGGATTTGGTCTGGAAGCAGGACATATAGACAAGCATTTTAAGTTCAGAATGCACTAGAGAATAGTAATTAAAAGCTGTGAATGTTACAGGGCAACAAAGCAATGACAATATGGGACTTTGCGCGTAAAATAATACAAGAAACAATTCGGTACTTTCATACATTTTCTCCATTACATACATTTAGGTACATGGGACTGATCACACAAATAGGGCTTCACTCGTGTTTAAATGAAAAAATTGACTTTGATTCTTGCGCAATAGCAACTAGTTCCGGGTAGAGATTTAATAATTCAGGTATCTGGTAATCTAACAACTGCGTCCCGTAACATGTTCTAGTTTTTTTCTTCACATAAATATTATGCCTAAGTGCATAATTAGATTCGGGTCTCTTATATGGTGCTAGAAATGCGGTAGGATCTGCCCTTAAATTGGGGAAAATCTTGAGCGCAAGGCGCTGGCGAAAAATATTAGAAATAGTCAAAATACTGTTTTTTTAAAATAAATGTAGTGAGTGTTGTTGCCATGATAAATTTTCAATGAATCGAATACACTTCTTCTGTAATACTTGAAGGCGATTTAAATTACCCTGAGTGGTGGTTCCCCAGACTAAAATACAATAGTGCAAATGCGAGAATGCCATGGAGTAGTAAGCTGTCGTTTAAACCATGATGGTAGCATGAAACGTAACCTGTATAGTATACCTACTGTTCTGGACACATCAGCGCGGGGATAGGTGACATGTTGTGTCCAACTGAGATGTTCATGGAAGTGGACGCCTAGGAACGTGTGTGTGGGTACTTGACTTGTTGTTTTACCATTAAAGGTTAGCTTTAAATTATTGCCGATTGCTTTATTTTTAGTTCTGAAAATAATATAGTTTGTTTTTCAGTGTTAAGTGCCAACTGATTGTTCAGTAACCAGAACGACTATTGTTGAAGCCAAGCACTAGCCTGACTACTGTTTATGTTAGCACCGTGAAAAAATACATAAGTGTTGTCAGCGTATAGCACAATGTCAGGTGTATCAGGTATAAGTACAATGTCATTTATATAGAGAAGAAACAAGAGGGGGCCTAGGATTGAGCCCTGAGGAACACCGTATCGTATTAATTTTAAACTGGATTTAACATCACCAACGCTTAGAAACTGGTAGCGATTATGCAAGTAACTTCTAATCAATTTAAATGCATTGCCGCGAATACCGTGCTTGGTAAGTTTATAAAAAAGAACGTCATGCTTGATTGAATGGAAAGCTTTCCTGAAATCTAAAAATATGCCAATAGAAAAGAGCCTATTTTCAATATTTGTTATTAGTTTTTCTTTGATTTCCATAAGAGCTGTTCCCGCAGATTTACCTCTCTGGAAACCATATTGCTGTTGTGATATTATGCACCTCTTGTGTAAAAAATCGTTTAACCTCCGATTAATTACGTACTCCGCTATCTTTGAAAGGATGGGGAGTACAGAAATAGGACGATAGTTGCCAAGACTATCTCTCGCGCCACTCTTATGCACTGCGCAGACGCGAGCAATTTTCATTTTCTCTGGGAAAACGCCTTGAGTCAAGATACCGTTACAGATATGGGGCGAGGTGCGTGCACAGTAGCACATCTGACAGCGCTTTTACTGGGCGAACAGCGATATCATCATACCCACTTGCGCAGTTCTCTTTCAAGCTTCTGATTATGCCTTCTATTTCATGCGGCGTAACCGGAGACAAGAAAACGGAGCTCATTTCCTGCGTTATGTAGGTGTGCGGGTAGGCACTTTGAACATGTTGGGTTGCACCAGCCGAGAGAAAATGGCTGTTGAACTTATCTGCCAGGGGAACACCGGTATAGACTGTTCCGTCAACAACCAGTTCATTTAGAGCATTATCTGTTTTTTTTAGAGATAAGAGATTTCATGAGCGACCATGTTTTTTATGCTTATGCAGATAATATGATGTTCGGGCTTTCTTAAGGTCAGCGTTTAAACAATATCAATTTTTTTTATATTCTTCTAGTTTGCTTATGTCCTTGGTTTTTAGGAATCTATGAAATAGCTCGTCTCTATTTCTAATTATTGCAAGTAATTCCTTTGTAATCCATGGCTTCCTAGCGTTTCGACATTTAACAACCGGTCTGATGGGAAATGCTGTCTCATACAATTGCAAAACCTTAATTACAAACAAATTATAAGCATCATCAGGGTTCTCAGTGCTGAATATATCATCCCAAACAATATTTCACAATAGATTACGGAAACGACTAATGCCACTGTATGTAATACATCTACGAAAAGACTGATTTTTAGTTACTTTACGTTTAGAGTGTACAGGCATCAAGAAAAATAATGGCAGGTGATCACTAATACCTCTCGATAGAACACCAGCAAATACATTGTCATCGAAGCAGCTTGGCAGGCACAAGTCAATTAATGTGTTACTGTTCATTGTAACACGGGTTGGAGCATTGATAACATTAATGAGGCCGGCGGAATGTACCAGATCAAGAAAATTGCCGCAACTGGTGTCATCAGAAAGCAAATTTATATTGAAGTCACCAACTATGACAACTGGTACATTATAGGTTAATAAATATTCACTTAATTCTTCAAAGAAATTGTAGAACCCATGTAGGGAGCCAGAAGGCGGACGGTAAAGAACCGAGACCACAAACGAGGGATTCGAGATAGCCAAAGATTTATAGTCGTCAGTAATTACTGAATATTCCGGTATGACGTTGTACGAAATGAGCTTCCTAATGTAAAGCCCTACGGCACCTCCCCTTCGTTTATCGCGGAAGAGGGCTTTGAATTGGTAGTCGTCGAACTGTACTATATCTTCTTTGCATGAAAACCAGGTTTCTGTAAATGCCAGAACGTTAAACTCGTGTTCCAAGGACGTTAAATACGCACTTACTTCAACATGCTTATTTCGCCAGCTGCGTGCGTTTAAGTTAAATAAGGAACATTTATTCTGTAGCTGCCGCGCTTGTGTTAAAAATATTTCTAAGCGAGATACCGTCAACTGAGTTGAAGTTAGTGGTTGGGCTGGGCATCAACGGGGGGAGGCAGGAGGAGGGAAAGGCAGGTGCCTTTTAACTTAAGCAATTTTAGCAAGGTCGGCTTCAGTCTTTATCTGAATGGCTTGTTCGCCTTCCCTCTTTCTGACAAGGATCCTGCCGTTCTTCTGCCAAACGAACTTATAAGACTGCTCCGTTGCCTTTGTCTTGGCCAACCAGAGCAGTCTCTTGTTGTGCAGCGTCAAGTGCAGCGTCTTTAGTTGTGGCCTCTGTTCGAGCCAGTTTTCTTTGGTTGCTCCCAAAGCAAAGCGAGCAATAATGACAGGAGCCTTGTCAGGCTTTGATGGAAGTCTGTGCACGGTGTCTAGGTGCCTCTCAGTTACCTCCGCTACGTTCAGCCTGCGCGCAATATTATTCAGCTCGTGTAGTAGGTTCTCACCCTCAGTTGGTTTAATCCCGTGAATTTCCAGATTCTGGCGGCGACTGTATTGATCGAGGTCGTTCAGCTCCCTTACTTCCTCAGCCGATGAGCCGCTTTCAACTTTTTCTTCTCTTGCCGCAAGTTCACTAATCGCTTTTCCCTGCGAAGTCACTACTGTCAAAAGCGTGTCGTAACGGGATGACAGCTCCTGAACGGATTTTTCTATGCTGACGACAGTTTCCTTAACCGACATGAGCTCATCAACTTTGCTCAGAAGTGGGAGAAGTGCACCTAATCTTTGGTTCATCACAGACAGCTTCGCTGCGATGTCGATATCATATTCAGCCTTAGGCTTCCTTGAGTTTTGCCTACACCTCAACCTAGAGGTTTTGCAGGACGGGCATAGCCATGACTTGCCTATGTCCGGTTTGGCCTTAACAGCTGCCACTCCCACCCCTGAGCCAGTCCCGGCATGATACACGAAAAAACATTCGGAACATGTTATTACTATCGAGTCCTTTGTGAACAACTCGTGCCATGATAAGCAGAAATCAAATGACGCATCATCGGACATAATGTTGGCATTAACAGTGAAAAAAACCAACAACAGCAGCAACAACGGCAGTACCACCACCAGCAGCAGCAGCAGCAGCAGAAAAAAAGAAAGAACGACTACAGCAGTGAAATTAAAAAACCAACCTGGAAGGTTTGAAGACAGGTATTACTTCAGCCCGACAGTCTACCGCTGCTGCTGCGTGCTGTGTAGCGAGAGCCTGGATCCGTGCAGTCTTCTTATAAGTTTGGGAGCTGACGTAGGTAGCGGCGCTCCACACTCTAAAAACAGTTGCACCCTTTGGGCGTATTTTTGCCACAGAACAAAAATCGTCATCTGACTTGCGTGGCTTTCCTTTCTTTAACGCTGTGCGCCCGGCACTTCTCGGTCACGAACGACAAGAGCGTTATCAGCGTGACACAGCGTTCTCGACAGGAAAGTTGCAAGTGCAGAGTTTTCAAGATAGGAAACGCAACCAAGACAGATTACGATTATTGTTGTGTGGCAAAAATGCACCCCAAAGGGTGCAACTGTTTTTAGAGTGCAGGCAGCAGGGCGCGCAGGCGCGGTGGTTCGGGTCAACGTCACTTGTCTGAAAGGTTTGAAGACAGGAATTACTTCAGCCCGACAGTCTACCGCTGCTGCCGCGTACTGTGTAGCGAGAGCCTGGATCCGTGCAGTCTTCTTATAAGCTTGGGAGCTGACGTAGGTAGCGGAGCTCCAGGCAGCAGGGCGAGCAGGCGCGTTGGTTAGGGTCGACGTCACTTGTCTGAAAGGCGCTGACGTAGGTAGCTACGCTCCAGGCAGCAGGGCACCCAGGCGCGGTGGTTCGGGTCAACGTCACATGTCTGAAAGGTTTGAAGACAGGAATTACTTCAGCCCGACAGTCTACCGCTGCTGCTGCGTGCTGTGTCAGCACACGTCACGGGGTCCCAGAGGCACACTCGTGCGACTGCTCGCGCGTTCCTCGTCGTCTTCTTCCATCGCTGGCTCCGACGCTGCTCATCATGCCAGCGTCCCCATACTGCCCCTCCCACTCGTACCACTGCTCGCGCGTTGGTCGTCATCGTCGCCGTCGTCTTCGACTGCTGGCTCCGATGCCGCTCATCGTTTCAGCGTTCCCATACACGCTCCCTCTGCGAAGGCACTGACGGTTCTGGCCTACTACCAAGAGGTGCGGTGAGTTCTGTCGTGCACTACGATGGACACTTGCCGCAGTTGTTCATAAACGTATCTTAATCTTGACAAAAGTATGCCAAGTGGACAACCAGGCTTTCACATTCACGTTGTACAAACATGTAACACTTGCTCAATTTCAGGGGCGAAACACCTTAGGGCCGTGCCTTGTCCTTCGTTGTCCGTCCGTAGCTCTTGTTTGCACGGAGACCGCTAGGGGCGCTGCGGTGCACAAGAGCTATATAAGCGCTGTATATACTGTACACATGTAGAGTATATATATATATATATATATATATATATATATATATATATATATATATATATTGTACTGAAGAAGAACGATCAGTATACACTGCTTAGAAAAAGACGACGATGACGAGTTGGTCGAAGCCTTGGGCCAGTGTTCCCTGAGCTGTGTAACCTCTCGCTGCCGTGCTCTACGCTCTAATTAAAACCAGAGCGCCTCTCTACATTTGGTGGAGGTGCTGGGCCCTTTACCGACCTGGAACTCCACAGCCGGACGCTCCCTCCCGTTTCTGCCATGCCTGAGGACGCCACGCAGCCCGATCCTCCCCAGGCATCGCCTGTTGTCTGCTCCGGTGCTCTATGCCAACGCGATCCCCCTGTCTTCAGCGGCACCGACGATCGTGACGTCGAGGATTGGCTCTCATCATACGACCGAGTGAGTGCGCATAACAAATTGACAAAGATCAACTGACTAACAGCATCTTCTATCTTTCTGGAGTCGCTCATCTCTGATTCCGGAATTATGAATCCGACCTTTCCACTTGGACAGCAATTACTAATTGTTTCAAAGAAGTCTCGGTCGCCATGCTGTGCGAAAGCTTCGTGCGGAACAACACTTGCGTGGTCGCGCTCAGCAAAAGGGTGAAAACTTCACCAGTTACATTGAAGATGTCGTTGACCTTTGTCGGCGCAGCCAACTATTCCGTTACAGAAAAAGAATGCTTGGCTATCATTTGGGCCATAACTAAATTCCGCCCTTACCTCTACGGCCGCCCATTCGACGTAATAATCGACCATCATGCCCTCTGCTGGCTGTCGTGCTTAAAAGATCCTGCAGGTCGCCTCACTCGATGGGCGCTCCGGCTCCAAGAGTGCGACATTCGAGTGCTGTACCGCTCTGGCCGTAAACATTCGGACGCGGATGCCCTGTCCTGCTCCCCTGTGTCAGGCCAGCCCAATTATTCGAAGGTACCAATATGCCAGTCCTCCCTCGCCGCCACGAACATGCTTTCGGAGCAGCAGAAGGATCAATGGATTGTCTCTATGCTGGATTTTCTGTCCAACCCATCAGTGCCTTCTTCTGACCATACACTGCGTCGCCAAGCACACCACTTCGCTATTCGTGACGGACTTCTATACCGCCATAACTACCTCTCGGACGGCCGCAAATGGTTAGTCGTGGTCCCACAGCATCTACGTTCGGACATATGTGCAGCGTTTCACGATGACCCGCAATGTGCACATGCAGGAGTACTAAAAACATACGCGCGCCTGCGACTCCGTTATTACTGGCGCGGAATGTACCAATTTGTCCGCAGATATGTGCGCTCCTGCCTCGCTTGTCAACGCCGCTAGAATACCCATCGTTCCTCAGCTGCCCCATTGCAACCTTTGCCTTGCCCAGGACTCGCCTTTGACCGCGTCAGAGTTGATATTTACGGGCCTCTGCCGAGTATTTCAGACTGCAACCGCTGGGTGATTGTGGCGATAGACCTTCTAATGCGTTACGCGGAAACTTCGCCTCTGCCCAGCGCATCTGCGCGTGATGTTGCATGGTTCCTTCTGCGTAACATCATACTTCGCCATGGAGCCCCTAGAGAATTGCCCAGCCACAGAGGCCGTCTCTTTCTCTCTGATGTTATAGAAGCCCTAATCAAGGGATTCCACGTGATTCACCGCACCACTACTGCATACCACCCGCAGACTAATGGGATGACTGAGTGCTCTAACCCTACTCTTGGCGACATGTTATCCATGTACGTCGCATCTGACCAGACCAATCGGGACCGCGTTCTACCCTTCGTGACGTATGCTTATAACACCTCCACACACACCACTACGGAATTTTCCCCGTTCTTTCTTTTTACGGACGCGAGCCTTCCTGCACAATGGACACCATCCTCCCTTATCGCCCTGACACAACGGAGTCTACTGCCCTGTCCGAAGCTGCCGCACACGCGGAAGAGTGCCGACAGCTCGCCCGCACATTCACTACGGAAGACCAGCAGCGACAGAAGCACCGTCGGGATATTCCCGCTTCTCCTGCACCCTATGCCCCTGCCTGACTGATCTGGTTTTGGGTTCCCGCCACCAGCCCTGGACTTTCACCCAAACTCGTTTCCAAGTACCAGGGTCCCTACCGTGTGGTGAGTCAAACGTCTCCTGTGAACTACTTGATAGAGCCCCTTGAGCCACCTTCGGATAAGCGCCGCCGAGGGCGCGATATCGCGCACGTTCAGCGGCTAAAGCGTTACTTCGACCCCTCTGTGCTATCTTGCCCGTAGGTCGCCGGGACGGCTCCTTTTCTCCGGGGAGATGATTGTACTGAAGAATAACGATCAGTATACACTGCGTCGAAAAAGACGACGAAGACGAGTTGGTCGAAGCCTTGTGCCTGTGTTGCCTGAGCTGTGTAACCTCTCGCTGCAGTGCTCTGCGCTCTAATTAAATCAAACCAGAGCACCTCTCTAGAATATATATATATATATATATATATATATATATATATATATATATATGTGCGCGAAGCTTCCGTCTTCCGGAGAACGCTTCCGGCGTTTTGCCGACGCTTCCCGCGCTCTCGCCGCCTCTGGGCCCGCTTGCCGGCGTCGCCGTGCTGCTGCACTGATCACAAGGCAGCCTTAATGAAGGGAAAACGAAGTCCGCACCTCAATACCATATACGACCAATAAAACAACATTCTATATAATGTACACATGTGTTGTCACTCATCTGCATGTTCGAGTGGGCAATGTACGGGGGATTCACGGTTACCCGAATGATCCCCCGGTGCTTCGCCCACTATAAACTATAATCAGCATTCATTTCGTGGATATGCGGTCTTTTTCTTTACCAATGGGTAGGGAGCCTACATGCAAACACATCGTTGCACGTACGCTCCCTACCAATGGGGAGGAGGGAGGGGGGGGGGGCGCCGCTGAGTGGTCCCTCCGGTTACGAACTCCTCGCGCGCGAGTGCGTGGAGACGCTTGGCGTGTTTTGAGTTCGCCTCACTGAGGCGCAGTTCAAACGCAAGCGACTGCTTGCGCCGACAGGGAACGGGCAAAAAAAAAAAACATTTTGCCATAGGGACCTATGATGCTGTCTCATTCAAACGCGTAATCTTAAGTGTCACTCCTGCGCGTGTGTGTTTTTTCTGTAGTGCCCCTACACACTTTTGGCACTTCGAACACAATCTAAATAAACATTAGCCAAAAGGCACTGCTCATTACACTTTCCGGAAAATAAAAATATTGCTGCACCCCGTCCGTCCGGTACAAATCCTCGGCTGACGCTCCTCACGAACGCGAACCTAATTGACGTAGACATGGGTGGTGTTCCATTCAAGGCATTGGTTGATACTGGAGCCCAAGTGTCCATAATGAGCGCTAATCTTTGTCGTCGCCTCAAAAAAGTTCTTACGCCTGCCATCACTCGGGCCGTACGCGTCGCCAATGGCGCCACTGTTGCCGTCAGTGGTATGTGCACTGCGCACGTAGGAATTGCTGGCCGCCACGTTCCAGTCCTGTTCACCATGCTGACCAGTTGCCCTCACGACCTCATCTTCGGGCTCGACTTTCTGACGACGCATTCTGCCCTCATCGACTGTTCCACCGGTACGCTGGGCCTCGAGCTTCCTCTTGTTTCCGACGTTCGCCCCGAACAACCGAACACCCTCTGCACTACAGCGTTTGTTCGGTTACCTCCAAAAGCCCTAACCTTCGTCGGATTGGCCTCAACGGCAACCGTGCCTGATGGCGACTATGTCGTTGCACCTATTCGTGACGTCCTCCTGGCGCGCGACGTCTCTGTGCCACACTCAGTCGTTACCCTTGCCGCTAATCGGATGTGTCTCCCCGTCATCAATTTTGGCTTGACGAAGCAAGTGTTACCTGAAGGCATAGTGGTGGCCACGCTCCGGTCTGTGACAGACGACCACGTCACTGCTTTTGCAGCCGACGCGTCTCCAGATCCTCCTGATTACCTACAGGATGCCTTGAACCTCGACGGCCCATTACGTCCCATGGTCGCTCTGGACCTCGCCCCTGGCCAAGCAGCCGCCCTGTATCGCCTTTTGCTCTCCTATCGCGACATATTTGACACTGACAATCGCCCACTTGGTCAGACGTCCCTTGTTAAGCATCGGATAAACACTGGTGATGCTGTTCCCATTCATCGCCGACCGTATCGCGTGTCCACGGCAGAGCGGCAAGTTATTCAGCAGGAAGTAAAAAAGATGCTCGCCAAAGGCATTGTTGAGCCCTCGTCGAGTCCTTGGGCGTCGCCGGTCGTGCTCGTCAAAAAGAAAGATGGCACGTGGCGTTTCTGCGTTGATTACCGCCACCTAAACCGAATCACTAAGAAGGACGTTTACCCTTTACCACGAATTGACGATGCTCTTGATTGTCTTCACGGTGCGAAATACTTTTCGTCCATTGACCTTCGATCTGGTTATTGGCAGATTTCCGTCGATGAGCAAGATCAAGAAAAGACCGCTTTCGTCACTCCAGATGGCCTCTACCAATTTAAGGTTATGCCGTTCAGTTTATGCAATGCCCCCGCCACGTTCGAACGGATGATGGACTCTCTGCTTCAAGGTTTCAAATGGTCAACTTGCCTTTGTTACCTCGACGACGTCCTTGTGTTTTCTCCTACATTTGAGACGCACCTTGAGCGCGTTGCAGCCATCCTTGGCGTCTTCCGCAAAGCTGGGCTCCAATTAAACTCATCGAAGTGCCACTTCGGGCGCCGACAGATTACAGTGCTCGGCCATCTCGTCGATGCTTTCGGAGTACAACCCGACCCGGAGAAGGTTCGAGCAGTAACGGCTTTCCCTGTACCTCAGTCTGTCAAAGACGTCCGGAGTTTTGTCGGGCTCTGTTCTTATTTCAGATGGTTCGTGAAAGATTTCGCAGCAATCGCTCAACCACTCACAGAACTTATGAAGAAAGACGTGCCTTTTACGTGGGGTTCCCCTCAGGCTGCCGCATTTTCACGCCTTATCACGATTCTGACTAATCCACCGATCTTGGCCCACTTTGACCCGTCCGCACAAACAGAGGTCCGAACCGATGCCAGTGGTTATGGGATCGGCGCCGTCTTAGCGCAACGCCAACACGGACACGACCGCGTTATAGCTTACGCTAGCCGACTCCTGACAACTGCAGAGCGCAGCTATTCGATTACCGAGCGCGAATGTCTTGCTCTCGTCTGGGCTGTTTTAAAGTTCCGCCCATATTTATATGGCAAGCCCTTCTCAGTAATCACAGACCATCATGCGCTGTGTTGGCTTTCGTCGCTCAAGGATCCTACTGGCTGGCTCGGTCGTGGGGCTCTCCGACTACAAGAATATCCCTACACAGTGACGTACAAATCGGGACGCCAACACCAGGACGCAGATTGCCTCTCTCGCTACCCAGTCCAAGACCCGACCTCTACGTCTGAGCCTGACACCGACGCCTGCGTTCTCTTTGTTTTTCCACTGGTCCATCTCGCCGACGAGCTGCGCCGTGACCCGTCCTTGCGTGTCATCATTAACCGCCTGGAATCTCCACTTGCCGACAGTTCCCTTCGCTTATTCACACTTCAAGATGGCGTACTCTACCGCCACAACGTTCACCCCGACGGCCCAGCATTACTCCTTGTGTTCCCTAAACACCTTCGCTCGGCTGTTCTCCACGAACTTCACGACCTCCCCACTGCCGGTCACCTCGGTGTGTCACGTACCTACGACCGGATCCGCCGACGCTTCTTTTGGCCTGGGCTTGCTCGCTCCGTTCGAAGATACGTAGCTGCGTGTGATAAATACCAGCGACGCAAGACACCATCGACGCTACCTGCTGGGTACCTACAACCAATCGACATTCCCGCGGAGCCATTCTTTCGGGTTGGTTTAGATTTACTTGGTCCCTTTCCTCTTTCTACCTCTGGGAACAGGTGGATCGCTGTGGCCACAGATTACACCACGCGCTACGCCATCACCCGAGCGCTCCCTACAAGCTCCGCCACAGATGTTGCCGATTTTCTTTTACGCGACGTGATTTTATTACATGGAGCTCCGCGACAACTTCTCACAGACCGTGGCCGGACATTCCTGTCAAAAGTTATCGCGGACATCCTGCAGTCCTGTGCCACGAGGCACAAGCTATCCACATCATACCATCCGCAAACTAATGGCCTGACGGAGCGTCTTAATCGCACTCTCACAGACATGCTCGCGAAGTATGTCTCTTCAGACCACACAGACTGGGACCTTACTCTGCCGTTTGTCACCTTTGCCTATAATTCCTCGCGCCACGACACAGCCGGCTATTCCCTATTTTACCTCCTTTTCGGCCGAGAACCAGCACTGCCCCTCGACACAACTCTCCCTGTTCACGCGGCACCCACCAGTGAATATGCACTTGATGCCGTCGCCCGCGCTGCTCACGCAAGGGAAATTGCCCGTGACCGCCTCCTGAACTCCCAAGAGAGTCAAAGGTGTTTGTACGACCAGCGACACCGAGACGTGCACTTCCCACCTGGTTCTTTGGTGCTTCTATGGTCTCCGTCGCATCAGGTCGGCCTGTCAGAAAAACTGCTGTCGCGTTACACAGGCCCCTACCGAGTGCTTCGTGCCGTGACTCCCGTCACATACGAGATTGCCCCTGACGCCCCATCTGCTTCCCAGTTCAGCGATATCGTGCACGTTACACGACTGAAGCAGTATCACCCTCTCAGTGATTACATTTAGACGCTCCGGGACGTCGCTTCTGCCGCCGGGGGATTATGCTACACGCGTGTGGTATTTGATTGTTTGACCGAGGCGCGCGGGCGCCATCACTCGAGAAAAGAAGAGAACGAGCTGGACTCGCGCTGTGAACCTAACCGGTCAGCGCTGCAACCGCTGTTGTAAATACAACCTGTAAATAGTTGCCCCTCTTACTGACTCGTTCTTCGCGTAACAATATTACTCCATCTCCCGCTAAAGGGAACCATGTGTGGATGCGAAGCAGCGGGGAGATGCGGCAGCGGTCTGAGCGCTCATCGCGGCGCTGCAAAGGAGAGAGAATGAGGCGCGCGCGCTCCGTCATTTTCCTACCGCGGAATTACCGTGGCGCCCGCAGCGGCGTATGCAGCTGTCGCACCACCTGTCGAGCGCGCCGCTCCGGATTCCTAGAGGAGAGAAGGGGGAGCGGGGAGAGGAGAGAGCGGGAGGAGACGCGCATGCGCTGTGGGGGTGTGAGACGCGGGACAACAGACAGAGCCGCCGGCAAGAAATGCTTCGCATTTAAAAGAAATCGAAGAAAGAAGACCTGGAAACGAGAAAGGAAAGAACACACAGACGGTGCCGCGATCTTTCCCTGCCTTTTACGGTTCTTTCTGTGTACGCTGTGACTGCACGGCCATTCGCATGACGTCAACTGGGCAAAATCCGTCGATTGGTCGACCTACCAGAAACCTGAGCGCCATCGTGACGAGAGCCATCATTGCTTTCTGAGAAGGGAAGGGGCTCGACCACGGTGCGCCAATTCCTAGAAGCTTTCACTCAGTCAGCGCCGCAGTGAGTAGATCAGTTGAAGCTGATCGCTGGTCACAGGCGCACAACGGATAATTTCTTTACACGAGTTACTGTTCTGCTATCGAAGGCGCATGCGAGGCTCAAGCGTGGAGGTTTGGAAGGCCCTGCATATGCGCGCAGTTCATGGGGCTGCAAAAGCGGCGAAGCCACTTGGACGGATGCACGGTTATGCCCCGCTCAATCGGCTCTGCCGGATCCCGGGCAGCGTTTTGGCTTCCGCTGCTGGCACGGATGTTGTGCGCCAACACAATGACGTTTTGAGCGGCTGTCTTTATGCCCCGGCGTGGTGCGTACAAACTGTTTTAGTTCGGTCTGTACTGCCCTGCACCATCAAGGTGCAAGGCTTGCAACGCCACTTGCAGTGGGTGAGAGAGAGTCAAGTCATAGGGAAAGCGCAGTGAGGTTAACCAGGCACTGGTACAACGCCGGTGCACTTAGATCTGTGACGTCATGCTACTCTGCCCGACTGCCATAGAACCTAATGGGGAAGCCCCGAGTAATGATTTTGACCTCACCGCTTTCGTCACGCCGAGCTTGCCAATGGAAATTTAGGTGCAACTAACATGACGTCATAAAGCCTAGTGCACAGCCCTGCTATCTATTGGAGGCGATGGCAGGGCACGCCTCTCAACTTCGTGTGTTAGGCAGTCACAAAGGAAGTGTTTTATAGCTTCTTGTGCTCCGCGTGTGGGTTACAATCAGCACTGTCCGCCATTCCAATTAGGAACGAGTAGGCGTTCCTAAAAAGAAAGTCCATGTCACAGGCGACATTATACCGTTTCTCCCCGTCAAGTAAGAGGGTAAAAATTGTTCATTGTTCTGCATATGCCATGGACCCGTACACAGGGTGTCCCACGTAACTTAAGTCAAACTTTAAAGATATGCAGATGCCACGTTGCTGGACAGAACAAAGGTAATGTTGTTTGCCGTCACTTGGAGATGCTCAGATGATTTCTTGCTTCCTCTTAATTACAGAATTCGTCTTAATTAATTATTGAACTTCTCAAATATTATAATTAAAGGAGAATTGTCAATGAGGAAATAGTAGAGCAACATCAGGAACTGTTGCTGAATACGTGCCACATAAATGTTTTTTTTTTTTTCGAGCGTGAACGAAGCCCGCACATATGTGCAAAATTGCCGCGCGACTGGCTGCTCGAGGGACTTTGCGAGTGTTCCCGGGCTTCTTTCACGCTCGGAAAAACACTTTTATGTAGCACGTGTTGAGCAACAGAAAGCTTTATCAGTTTCTCATGTTGCTCTACAATTTCCTCATTGACACTTTTTCTCTAATTACAATATTTGAGAAGTTCAATAATTAATTGGGACTACGGAAAAGGAAAGGAGGCGGAACGCAAGAGATAATCTGAGCATCTCCAAGTGATGGCAAACACCATTACAATGGTTCTGTCTAGCTACGTGACATTTGCATATTTTTTAACTTTGGCTAAATTTACGCGGGGAATCCGGTATAACACCGCTGATGGACTTCGGCGACACGCTAGCGTTCCGAGATGCTTTCAGCGCATCCAGTACAGTCTATAGCGGGTCCAATAAATGCGTTATAGGTAGGAGACACTGTATCCGCTGGTGTTAATTGGAATTGGTCTCTGAGACTGTTTAGTAAACGCTACTACCTTTTTTAGTCCGTATCGTTACTAATTCTACCAACTGCAGTTACGCGGAGGTGATGAATGCTGTGAAAAGTAGGTAATAATTATGACTCCATTTTTTTTTCAAGAGTATAGGTCATAGGAAGGTGTACACTGCAGGGTAGCTGCTTAGCGCAGTCATCGACTCGGAGCTGTCGAGTCGGTGCCTTTAGTTGTATACTCACTCGACCGGGTTGCTCTTTTTCACGTACACTGTGTAGACGCAGACTGTGTTTGTTGGGAAAAAATATGGCGCCGTGGTAGCGCTGCCCTGAAATAAAATGGAATGGTTCTACTTTAAAGGAGTACTGTGAAAAACGTTGTGCCGTTATTATCATTATTTTATTATTAGGACTCACTGGGTTGTGCTGGATTCCACATTTGCGGTGAAATTATGGTTTATTAAAGGGACCGACAACCGATTCTCATGGTGCCCTTTTCATTTTTTTTATTGCGATAGCAATTATATGGACACTCAAAAGCAGATTTCTGCCGTCGCCGTCGCCGTCGCCGTGAGGTTCCGTATGACGTCATTTGGAGATGAAATCGTCGCCGCGCGCCGAACGCTGTATGTGCGAGTGAAAGGGCGCGAGGGGCGCGTCTTTCACGGGGAGTGAACGCACGGCGGAGAACAAACGCGCGTTCTGCGCCGTGCTCGCTTAAGGGCTGCAGAAGTAGGCGTCTCTTTTCTCCTTTACAATCACCATATATGTAGAGCAAACGCGCCTTCTTCGGACGCGCGAGAGGCCGTGGGGGAGGGGGAGGGAAGGGAGGCGACGTTTAGCTGCGGCACCAAGTGCCTATTTATATCAGAGGCTCCAGCAACAGTCACCAACGCCGCACGCATTTTGAGCTAACGCGGGCAAAACGCCGATGGCGTCGACAACAGTTCTGCGTGTTGTTGCTACCAAAGCCGCTCACCTTACTTCGTATGACATTGCTGTGTTGCTATCGCATTCATTGCTTCGCCCTTAGGGCGAAACTGTGACATTTTTTGTGCAATGGGAAACTTACCGGTCAGCGTGTCTAATCATGAAGTAGTAACGCGAAAAATACCATAGAGGTCCCGCAGTGATGATGTAGTCGGTTACTGGAAGTATGTTGAAAACAGCGATAGATGAGCGCGATAGCGATTGCACGCCGGCATTGGTGCGAGGCAGACGACAAGCGCGTCGAAAGCTGTATACCAAAGTACTTTTTTTTTTATCGAGCCGATGCTCCTGTGATTTATGTTTTCCGAAGTGTTAAATTATTTCTAGAATAATAGCTACATGTTCTCGTGCTCTCCTGTTTAACTGCTTTTGTCATTAACCAGTCGAGAGTGTTTTTTAGCCAAGCCAAGTTCTCGGAAGCGGAACCGCGCTTTTACACGTTATACGCAATCCAGCGTGTGGCCGTACGTAGACAAGCGTGTGCTAATAATATTGCAGTGCTGGCACCCATTAACGGTATTTATGGCATTTTGTATCTCACAAGAAGACGACACAACTCTGGGTACTTTCTTGCAAACACGCGCGCGTATAACAGTACGTGCGCCGCCATGTATTGTTGGACGCTCCTTGCGTGAATTTTCTTTACTTCACAATAAGCACAGAGTGAAGTGCAAGCCTCTAATGATATACGAACCACTCTATGCAATAAATATGCTGTACTTAATAACAGCCGACTTGCGTAGAGTAATCTCATGTATTACATCGAGACTGCCAAGATTTCTCCGCCAATTCGCGTCACTTGCTGCATGACATGTTGACCGCTAATCAAGGATAAAGACAGAGAAAGAGAAACACAAAACGACGACATGGGAGGTAACTTATATCTGATTTATTCACGGGAACACGTAGAAATATATAGACAAATATGACATGCGCAGTACGCAGCACCAAGTCCACTCATCAGCCTAGCGGGGCAACCACTTATCAAGAAAGCCTATCTCTGATTCAGACAGCTTAATGGATGTATCACTGACACAGTCTTGGCCTTTGTTTCTAATGTGATAAGCCTCCACCAGTCCTCGTGCCCCCGGGTCCTGGCTTATCCCCAGAATATTTATCTCCTTAAAACTTGGTTCACAGGGCAGTCTTTGCAATGCGCAGGCAAATGCACCAATTCGTCTGTCTTAAATTTTGTTTATGTTCCCTGGCTGGACCATTAAGGCACCACCCCGTATGCCCTATGTAAGACTTGCCATACGTCAGGAGAATTTCATACACAACTCCTACATTGCATTTGGCATCTGACTGGACATGATTCTTGCCACAACCTCGCCTTTTAAGTTCTCTGGAGGTGCAAGGGCAGAGGCGCGCCAGCTGAAAAGGCGCTGAAACGACAAGAGCACGCTGCATCCTGTGCACGCCCGATTTCCGGAGTGCCGATTCTAAACAAAGCATAGCTACAACCTGTTTTAGAATATTTGACTGAGAGGAGCTTTTGACTATCAGAACCCTGCCGTCTTACGACGGCAGGGTTCTCTGACTCGATGATAACGTCAGTGGTGGAATCCCTCCAACAGAAGGTGAAATGTTCCAGGAGTAAAGCAAAGGTGAGGACCACCACTATGACCATGAGACCCGAAGTGGTACCTTATATTCATAATGTCCGTCACAACCCAAGGAAGGTGGCAGGCAGATATGGCGTCGCCCTTGTCTTTTCAGCGCCTTTTAAGCTGGCGCGGCTCTGCCCTCGCACCTCCAGAGAACCTAAAAGGCAAGGCTTTGCCAAGAATCATGTCCAGTCGGATGCCAAATGCAACGTAGGAGTTGTGTATGAAATCCCCCTGACGTGTGGCAAGTCTCACATAGGGCAGTCGGGGCGGTGCCTTAATGATCGAGCCAGGGAACATAAACAAAAAGTTAAGACAGACGAATTGGCGCATTTGCCTGCGCATTGCAAAGACTGCCCCCGTGAACCACGTTTTAAGGAGATAAAGGTGCTGGGGAGAAGCCAGGACCAGACGGCATGAGAACTGGTGGAGGCCTTTAACGTAAGAAAGAAAGGCCAAGTCTGTGTCAGCGATACTTCCGTTAAGCTGTTTGAATAAGAGATATGTTTTTTTGATAAGTAGTTGCCCCGCTGCGTACTGCGAATGTAATATTTGTGTATATATTTCTACGTGTTCCCGTGAATAGATCAGTTGTAAGTTACCGCCCGTGTCGTCTTTTGTGTTTCTCTTTCTCTATCTTTGTCCTTGATTACCGGTCAACATGTCATGCAGTAAACACCAACTAGGCCAAACTCAAGTTCTTCTCAAGCCACTTGCTGGTTTTCAATACTTTCTGCGCTAATATAAAATTATTGCCACGTATAATAGCGACGATGAAGAACACAGTAGCTAAACTGTGAATGAAGAAACTTCTTTTTGGGCGAACCAGTGCCCACAAAAGTAAATGGCACTAAACGTACAACGATAGCGGCGAACAGAGTCGTCGATCGTCGAACCCTACCTAATCAGCGGGTCAAGCGCGTCGGCTTTTATTGACCTCGTGCGCTACCGATGGCGGCGCTGCGAACGGCGCTCCCATGACGTCAGAGGAGGGACTCTCATTTGTCGTCCGCTACGCTCCGGCTAGAATTTTATGCGTTTTCTCGCGCTCTAGCAACGTGCTCGCTTAGCACGGCTCTTTCCAATTGCCATGTGTATTTTTTCTTGTTGTTAGTTTTATTATGGCCAGCTTTATGAGGACAACAAACCTTGCATATTAAATGTGTCTTCCATATAAACGCCCAGTGGCTCCAACGTTGCGCTGCTTTGCTCGAGGTCATTGATTCACCCTCTTCCGTGGCGGTGGCACTTAAATGGGAGCGAACTGCAAACACGCTCTTGTCTACTCAGATTTCGGTGCACGGTAAGGAACTCCAGGTGGTCAAAATTATTCTGAGTTCTACATTACGTACGTTCCTGATAATCATATGGTGGTTTTCGCACGTAAAATATCTGAATTCGTTTTAGATATACTTTTATTGTTGATATGACCCCATCTCTCGCTGGCAGAGACACGATCTCCTG
Source organism: Dermacentor silvarum (assembly GCF_013339745.2). NCBI lineage: Eukaryota > Metazoa > Arthropoda > Arachnida > Ixodida > Ixodidae > Dermacentor > Dermacentor silvarum. Next base: position 21,909,470 of record NC_051164.1, on the reverse strand, counting down.
ACTCAATGACAAAACATCCCGCCGAGCCAGTAACTGAGAGTCTACGCAGCTTTCGAAATGAAGCACGATCGCAGGGCTCATGCGCCAAATTTTGCGCTGACAAACCCGCATTGTAGTTGAATGCGAATTTCACATTTCGCTCGTAATTCCCGTAACTTTGGGTCGCAAAGGTAAAGCTTTTTCTGAGAACAAAGGTGTCGTTATTTTACTGAGAAGCGGTATACCTTGAACATTAGTGAGGCACCACGAGCTGCCGTTACGAATATGTCAAGCATGCGTTGCATTATCTTCTTGCAAATAAATCTCAGTACCACAAGTTAAGAAAAAAAACAACTGTCAGTCCTTCCACTGCGGTGGAGATTTGAAGACCAGCGAAGCTGTATACTATGGTGGGAATTATTTATTGCCAATTATGATTATTAAGATGTGATGGTGTAATTGGTCATTCGAACTATTAAAGAATGAGAATAATATATGATCCGGTGGTTTTCAATTATTTAGTGACCACAGGGACCATGGCCTTATGGTCGCTACGGTACACCGCCATAGGGTGTACGGCAAAGGTTGGCACGTTCTTGATAAACACGTCACCAACGCCGCGCGCGTTCGGTGCGAACGCGGGCTGTTGTCGAACGCCGTCGACAACAGTTGTGCGCGTTGTTTGTGTGACCGCACACAACCGCCGTCAAAACGCTGGCTCTCCAGCGTTTTGACAGCCTCTGTAGAGCTACCGGCAACAGAGGCCGGCAGGCTGCGCGCATGTGCCGCAGTGGAAGAGCGGGCACGCACAGTAAGTGGTTCGTGAGGAAGGGGAAAGGTTGACGCTATCTTCTGCAGTCCTTGAGGGAGCACGGCTCAGCACACGCACAGTCTAGGGTGCCTCGATGCCCTCCTCGCCCACCGCTCCCCTTCCACTGGGAAGTCGCGTTTGCTCTCCGCCGTGCGTTCGCTCCCCGTGAAAGCGCGCGTCCCTCGCCCTCGCGCTCTTTCACTCGCACATACAGCATACGGCCAATGATAGTTTTTTTTTCTATTGCCGGACGCGACAATCGAAGAGTGAGCCCTTAACAGCTTCGCTGTAAAAATTATGTTTGTTTAGGTTAGCACAATACTATTGTATTGCCTTTGTCATTCCAGAATGGAACCGAATACAGACGTTTAAACTGTCTCACACGACATCATCAACTACAGCAGAGCTTTTTGCAATATTGTCTTTGTTACGATACATAAATTCAAAGCAAAAAGGGAACCAATGGGTGATCCTTAGTGACTCACAAGCAGCTTTGTCGTCACTTCGTGGTGGCATCAGCCATTCCCAAAACATGGCGTTAGTTTATGACACACTAAAGGACCTCACAAAGGCAAGTGAAAAAAAAAAAAAAACTCGCACAATAAAGTTCCAATGGATACCTGGTCACTGCAATATCCCTGGGAATGTTGCAGCAGACATGGCTGCTAGACAGGCGCTTATTAATACCGCCACATACGGTCTCCCTCTAACGCAAGGAGAATTGCGGCACATACTAAGACAGATCTCAGTCCGTGGTTGCAAAGTGACATGGTTTGATCAGAACTCAAAATCTTCACATTTATTTCACATTGACCCTGCGCTTCAATTCAAAATCCCGTCCACATTGAATACAACCAGAGCCTTTGAAACACTCATTCACCGTCTGCGGCTCGGTACCGCGTACACAAAACATTTTCTACAAAAATTTCAAGAGCTGATAGTCCGGAATGTACTTGTGGCCACGCGGATGAGGATGTGCAGCATCTTCTGCGAGAATGTCCGCGACACGACACACACAGACAACGTTAACACGTGACTTAGAGACATTAGACCGCAGGCCCTTCAGCCTCAGGAAGATATTACCGTAAAAACCGGAATATAGGTCGAACTTTTTTTCAATGACCCATTGCGAAAAGTCGACCCTCGTCTTATATACCGGACATTGGCGGAAAAACTACGGAAGTCTTGCAACAATGGGCAGATGAAGTAAACAGCCGCCTTCGCCATCGCATTCAGGCTGCTTTTTCACATTTTTTTTTTTTAATGAGCGGAAGCCGACGGCAATTCACCGTCGCCTTCAAGAAGAAGGCGACTGAGTACGCGGAAGCCCACGGCAACCCGGCGGGTTGTCGTGGGCTTCGTATCGTGCGACCATCGACCCGCGTGTTTGTCAGCACCTTATCATCATTATCATCACGGCACGGAGCAGCATTTAAATAAATACTGTCACCATTATGCAACCAGCTGAGTCGCATTTGTTTAAAGGTAAGGGTGTCTTGGGCACTTTTACCATTGAAAAAGATTTATTTTTTTTCATTTTTAGAATTGGTTAGTTGGGGAGTCGACCTATATTCCGGTTCGACCTATAGTCCGGTGTTTACGGTAGGTCCTTGGCCAACATATTCGTTACAAAGACGAGCGTTAATGGCCCTCCAAAGATTTCTAGAGGCGAGCAATATTCTCGGAAACTATTGAAAAGAGTGTTTATCTGTGATAAACTCACTCTATGGTCAATTTGACACCTCTATTTATGTACTTTCATTTGAATCGAATCCATGCTATCCTTTCTGCCGTGATTTTAGTATAGTTACGTGACCGGACTTTGTGTTTACTTTAGTGCACCTATGTGACTGGACTTTGTGTTATTGTGATTTGGAGTTGACATGTAATTTTAATGCGTGTAGGTTAATTCTTTTTTTTTTTCATACCTCTACATGAAATGGAGTAGCCGGCGCCAATTAAAGGCGTCAACATCTCCTGAATACCATACAATAAAAAAAAATCTATTTCTGTTGAACGCACTTCCCAACTGCCAGAGACTACTCGGTAAAGAAATACTTTATCAGCGTAATAATAAAAGCATTACGTAAAAAAATGCTGAAAATCTTCTAAGCATTTCACCTTTACATGCCTGCCTTGCTTTTTGTTTGTGTTTAGCGCTCCAGCAACTTATTCGGTATAGTTCCCAGCACATCTAACGTTATCATTGCTCCTGTTTTAGTTTTGAATAGACATGACCCGCTTACAAAGCAAATTACTGGATGTTCATTTTTAAGTTTTACGTAATTTTTAGAAATTCCCCGTGGCAGGTAGCACAATTCTTATCACTGAGCTCGGTTATTCGATGAGGCGGACATTGGCTTCGGAAACCGATGTACCCTCTGATAAGTCGGGACGGTAAGGAAGAATAGTGTCAATGGGAAATGATGGTTCTCGACCATATAGAAGGAAGAAGGGAGAAAAGCCCGTCGTTGCCTGGGGCGCCGTATTGTAGGCGTACGTGACATAGGGAAGGATGAGGTCTCAGTTGGTGTGGTTGGAGGCGACATACATCGAAAACATGTCGCCAAGAGTTTGGGTAAAGTGCTCTGTCAATCTATTTGTTTGCGGGTGATATGCGGTGGTACAGCGATGAATAGTTCGGCATTCAGTGAGAAGTTCTTGAATGACATCGGCGAGAAAGACGCGGCCTCGGTCGCTTAGTAGTTCGCGGGGAGCGCCGTGACGTAGAACGAAGTGTTGAAGCAGCAAGGAGGCAACGTCACGAGCCGTCGTGGCTGGTAGAGCGGCCGTTTCTGCATACCTCGTGAGGTGGTCTATAGCTACAATGACCCAGCGATTACCAGCAGCTGTGTATGGCAGAGGCCGTATAGGTCTATTCCAACCCGGTCAAATGGTCGCGAAGGGCACGGCAAAGGTTGCATTGGTCCAGAAGAGCGGCAAGGATCAGTCTTGCGGCGTTGACATTCTGTGCAAGAGCGAATGTACTTTTGCACAAATGTGCACATACCGCGCCAATAAAAGCTATGACGTAGTCTGGTGTAAGTCTTGAAGAGACCAGCATGCGCACACTGAGGGTCGGCGTGGAAAGCGGCGCATACATCAGTGCGGAGCTGCCGGGGTATTACAAGCAGCCATTTGCGCCCGTCGGAACTGTAGTTACGGCGATAGACAATTCCGTCGCGGATGGCGAAGTGCGAAGCTTGTCGGCGTAGCGCTCGGGATGGTGGGAGGCCAGGTGAATCAGATGTAATCTATCAAAGATGAAATCCAGGAGTCCTTGCGCTGCTCCAAAGCCATGTCGACAGAATCGAATGGGGGAAGTGGGTCGTCTAGGACGGAGACACTGACGATGTCGGCGTGGACAGGCGAGCGCGAAAGAGCACCGGCATCGGCGTGCTTCTTGCCGGAGCGGTAGACAACCCGGATGTCGTACTCTCGGAGCCTCAGTGCCCACCGGGCTAGGCGGCCGCAGGGATCCTTGAGGTACGACAACCATCAAAGTGCGTGGTGATGGGTAACGACATCGAAGGACCGGCCGTACATGTATGGACACAGCAGCGTAGGCTTAGCCAGGCGCACCAGGAAAAGCGTCGAGCCCGAGCCCCACTTCAGTAGCGCTGGCGATCCGGCTGCGGAGCTCTGCACGGCGCACTTCTTTTTTACAGTAGCACGAAAAATCGAAACACATATTCAACTAAATAACAAAAATTTGCAAAATGACTTAGTTAATTACTTTACGACACATAATGCAATTTACGAATTGTAGCCGGTGAGCTGGTCAGGCGTATCCACTTGGAATGAATTTCCAGAATGACACGTACCACTTTAGAGACATGCGCCATCAAACTCGCCGTAAAAATGCACTGTTCTTCCACTTACTTCTTTACAGAAATGCTGTTTTATGCATTGAAGCACAAAAGTAACTGGAACGCCCATGGATTTCGTCCCACAATTTGGGAAATAATATCTCGAAACTGGCGCCATCCTGAAAATTCATTTCAAGTGGAAGCGTCTTGCAAACTCACCGGCTACAATTAATAAATTGCGATATGTGTCGTAAAGTAACTAAGAAGTTCATTAGTCAATTTTTGTTAATTAGTTGAATATGTGTTTCGATTTCTCGTGCTACTAATGTCCGCCTCTTCGAATAACCCAACTGAACGATAAGGATTATGCAACCTGCCACAGGCGATTTTTCAAATTTTCGTAAAACTTCATTTTGAACACCCGGTATATCGCAAACGGAGATCTAAGAAAAGCCTTTATTACGCGATAACAATAATCATCGCTGGACGAATCTAGCCTGGGGAATGTGCACGCTACTACCCAGGGTAGGAGCAAGGAAGCAAAGGGTTACGCTGAGCCGACTAACATATGCTGGGTCGAGCTGTGTCATGGTTCAAGTAATCCATTTTAAAGAAAAATTATGCGAAAGTCGGTACTGCAGCACAAGGCTAAGTGATTTTGTTTTGCTCGCTAATTTTGTGCGCCCTTGTATCAGATATTCCAGACTACATTTTGCTGCAACGCCTCTAAAGCAGTGCATGCATTAACGGACCGCAGTGACCACCCAGTATCTTGAGAATGGCATCAAACGTCTTTCGTGCTTTGCTTAATGCGTTGGGCGGCAACAAAATCGGAATGCCTGTGGCAAACGGAGAGGGTGACCGAACACGCAGCACGCGTTCAAACGCACTATTACAGCGCAGGTACCGTAGCCGAAGGCCAAATCCTGCAGTTAAGTGTCAAAAAAAAAAAAAATGGCCAACGAATCATCATGAGTGCGCCATGAAAACTAAACAGCAATGGTGAGAAGCACTCGCCGTACACGCACGTATACAGAGTGATGACTATAGCAGACACCAGGAGCAATTCACATTGAGCGTGGGGACGACCACGCGGCTCGATCTCCCAGGGAATGGTGTTCTGGAACATTCCGCACATACTGTTCGAAAACCCTGCAGACTCACTTTTGCGAAACTCGAGCAGAGCAGGACGACCGACCGCTTCAAGTTGCCTTCATGCGGCAGTCCCCGCGAAAGGAATAAATAAACTACATGCGTGAATGCCCCCCCCCCCCCCCTCCTTAAAAATAACCGTCGCGGAGCCACAAACACGGCAGCAAGAAACTAATGCTCATGTAGTAAAGAACAATAACAAACAAAGAAGCAAAATCCCTGAGTTTGTTAGCGCTGGTAGAAGACATTTACAGCGATTTAAATCGCCTGCTCCCGAGCAGGGTAGTGGTGACGTTGCGTACGCCATCACCGCCCTTTACTGATGTCTGTGAGTGAAAACGCGCCCGACAGGCGGCGCTAAGATTCCTTCCGCAAATGAAAACGCGCCGCTAGCAGTAACGAAACCGAGCCAAGACCGAGGTGGCGGCTCGTGGACCATTCGGGTATCCAATGAAATCACATTCTCTGCTACTTGCAGTTTTTTGCGATTTTAGCAAAGCCAGCGAAACCAGCGCAACACTACTGCATAGCGAAACTAGTGAAACGCGAAAGCGCGGGCGGCGCCGGTATCGATCGAAATCGAAACCTTTCGACCGCCCGCGTCCTACTCAAGGACAACGCAAACGCATCCTCAGTAAGTCTCTGGCATGTCGGCATCAGGGCATTCGTACATCCTAAGGATGTCCTGCCCAAATCCTAAACATTCGTGACCAGGTCCATGCATTTGTCCGTCCCAAGTAGATACCGAGAACATACCAGGCACATAATTGGAGGGCCATTTTAGGGTGATTACAGGACGCTTTTCAAGGCACTCCTGTTCGACACTTTGGTTAGAAGGAAATTCATTATTTACAAATTGGATTAATATGGCGCAGATTGGATACCAGAACCCATATTGTAAGGCTCAGTTTTATTATATGTTGGCTTTTATGTGCTCTGAAATCTCATGAATTACTCGTCTTGATTTCTAGCCGGTATTAAAAAGCAGTTCAGCATCAAACGAACTAACCCAGGCGTAGTACCACCTATGAAGTTGCAATAGCATAGCCTTCGAGATCGGCTTTTGTTACTTCAAGGAAACCTTCGGTGGAAGGTGCGCTTTGGACACTACGGCCAATAATAACCAATCAATCAATCATGTTTAGTTAACGCGCCCAGCAACAACCCTAAGGTCTGAGGGCTGGCGCACGCATACATTAAAAACAAAGAAAAACTGCATGGGAATATTGTTAAAAATAAATCAATAAAAAGTTGTGAAAAGAAGAGAGCGCAACAAAGTGCGAAGTAACTGCAAAAGAAAAAGGAGCAGAAGGGCACTTGAACAATGCACGAAATTATAACACACTAAGGCAAAGCTCGGAAAAGAACGATGACAACGAGTTATGAAAGATCACGAAAGTAAGCGTTATAAAGACTCTGTATTCTGTAGATGGTTGAGTGTTGGTGACGACAGGCAGGAACATAGAAAGGTCTATGTTCTCTGGTGATCTTGCGCGGAATACGAAACATGATACAGCTGAGGAGTTCGGGACACGTGAGGTTACCGTGAAGGAGATTGAAGAGAAACAGAAGGTCAGCGCGATTACGTCGGTAGCGAAGTAAGGCCAACGACAACAATCCAACAGTGCTAGTACAAGGTTTGCAAAGTGGTGATTATATATGCTTAGAAACTTTTTCTGGACCCGATCTAAAATGTCACTGTTGGACCTGGAAGAGCCATTCCAGACGGCCGACGCATATTCAAATTGAGGAAGACAGATGGCTGTGTACAACATGCGGAATGGTGTAGACTTGCATTCCTTCTATAATCTGCAGACAGGGCCAAGAGACCAGGGCCAAGAGAAGGGCATTGCAGCACCTTCAGTGTGAGCAGAAAAGTGTAAAGTTGCATCAAAAAGTACACTGAGATCATTGATATCGCAGACCTTACAAAACGGTACAGAATCTACAGAATAAGAACAAGAAATACTTGCTGTTTTGCGTGTGAAAGTCATGGCTTTGGTCTTAGCAGCAATCAAGGCAAGGTTATTATCCTTGTACAATTTAGAAAAAGAAAACAGGTCAGACTGCATGGTGAGACAGTCATCAACAGTGTGAATTTTCTTAAAGATCTTGATGTCATCGGCATATTGAAGGGAAGAAGAGTTCCGAATAGCAGGAAGAACGTCATTAAGAAAATAAAAAAAGGAGTGGTCCTAATACTGACACTTGAGGGACGCCGCTAGTTGCCATGTAGAAAGAAGACGTTTGGCCATGGAAGTTAACATAACACGATATATCAAAAAGATAACTGCGCAAGAGATTCACAACTGACGAGTCAACGTCAAAGTGTGTAAGCTTGATCAGAAGTAGTGAGTGGCTGACTACATCAAAAGTCTTGCTGAGGTCACAATAAATGTCCACTTGTCTCCTTTGGAGTACCGACGTGGATATCTGTGTCATGAAACTTGCGAGATTCGTGATAGTCGAGCGGCCGGTGATAAACCCATGCTGATTCGGAATGAGTGAGTGCTTCACAGTAAAAGACAATATGCTGTGAAGAGCAAGCTCAAAAATTTTAGACGTGGCACAGTGAAGAGAATTGGGCGATAATTCGATACATCGCATTTACAGCCAGACTTAAACACAGGAAAACACGAGCAGGTGCGGTATTCTGTAAGAGTCTACCTAGTGGACTGTCCATTTAGGCTGTCGCTGATTGGCTGCTGCTTGATGTGCAGGAAGGTGCCAGCCAGTTTCCTTCCTGCACGTCAAGCAACAGCCAATCAGCGACAGCCGAAATGGCCAGTCCACTAGGTAGACCTTACAGAATACCACCCCTGTTTTCCCCATGTGAGGGAAAGTGGAACTATTCAAAGAGTTATTAAATATAGATGACCATACTGAGCAAATATACTACCGTAAGCTTTTAGAATTGCGGAAGGCATGCCATCAGGGCCGCAGGATAGGGAAGGCTTCAAGCACTTCAGGCATTCGTGGATGAGCTTTTCATCAACAAACGCAGAACTAAATGTAGGAACCGGTTGTGCTGCTGCTTGACACCAGCGTTGAAGCCTGCAGCTTTAAATAAGGATGAGAATGGACAGAAAAACAATCCGCGACTGCTTGAACTTCTACCCTTCTAGAGTAAAGCAGGCGAAAACACTCCACGTTTGTTGGAGCGTTCACGGATATACTTCCAAAATTCCGCCGGCCGGTCGGAGGTGCTCTTTTCCAAGGATGCAATATATGAGTCTTGATACCGCTTATAGAGTCGTTTACAGAGAGCCCGAAAAAAGCGGAATTCTTCTCTGCGCTCATTAGGCACAGGAATTCTAGATTTTCGGTGTGCGCAATCTTATAATTTAGGGCAATTATGAATTCAGACGAAAACCAGTGGGGATATTTATAGCGTTTAGGCTGTACTGGGGAATATATTGCGCATACTGTTAAAACAAGCTCCGTAACAGATGTACTTGGTCGTCAAACATTGGTTTTGTC
>NC_051164.1:21859471-21900139 GCF_013339745.2 Dermacentor silvarum | reverse complement strand
CTAGTAGATAAAGGTGTCGCCTGCAGCATCTGAAGCTGCAAACTACCCTTGAGGCAGTTGCAATCAGAGCGTGCTGTTTAATAAACTGAGTAAAAATTAGCTCTCTATACATCCCTCAGCTACCAACTCTTCCAAAACAGAATTCCAAAGCTTTATAACAGAACTTCCTGAACCTTACATATAGTAGGCGATTTAAATGCCCATAACCCACTCTGGGGAGATTCTCGTTGTGATGCAAGAGGGCGCTTAATTGAAAATTTTCTTTTCCCACGGATGCATGCTTCTCAATAAAAAAGAGCAAACATACTACAGTGTAGCACACAAAACATACTCATCTGTAGATTTAAGTATCGCATCAAGTACACTTGTGCCATACTAGAGTGGAACGTCATCAAAAATTCATACGGGAGTGACCATTTCCCAATCATCCTAAAATTAACAAAAGCCGATGAGTGTTCTCCACATCTGCCCCGTTGGAAAGTCGACGGTGCCGCCTGAAACGATATAGAGAGCTGACATATGTGGCTGGGATGACATCTGTACATTTCTTATCGATGATGCAGTGTCGTATTTGACGGCAATTATAACTGATGCTGCGTCACTCTGTATCCCTCAAACGAACGGATCGCCTTTTAAACGACGTATTCCTGGTGGAATGAGGAGTGTAAGGAAGCTCGCAAAATCAAAATAAGGCTTGGAGCCACCTTCGCGACTCTCCAACTTCCGAGAACTTAATCAGCTTCAAGAAAATAAAGTCGGAAGGTAGAAGAACGCGCCGCCGTGCTAAAAGGGAAAGCTGGCAGAGATTCATCTCCATTTTTATTCATATACAGATGAAAGAAAAGCCTGGAACAGGGTAAATAAAATAAAAGGCCGCGAAACCCATCCTCCACTAGTAAATACACAAGGAGACACACCTCATTGACCAAGCTGATTCTCTAGGCGCACATTTTGAAAAGATTTCAAGTTCATCCCACTACTCAGATACATTTCTGAGATATCGAAACAGCGGAGCGACTGCCTCTGGATCGTAAAGGTAATAGAAATGAACCCTACAACCGTCCATTTAATATGGCGGAATTTCAGGCTGCACTAAATGGTTGCAACAATCCGCTCCAGGAAGTGATAGAGGTCTTGTACGAGATGATCAAACACCTAAACCCCGAAACCACAAAAACACTACTATCACTCTTAATTCCGCGTTCTCTGCCGGTTACATTCCGCCCGCTTGGAAAGAAGCAATCATCATTCCTATTCTCAAAGAAGCAAGGACCCTTCCTCAGCCAGTAGCTATAGGCTATAGCCTTGACAAGTTGTATATGCAAAATCTTTGAGAAAATGAAACCGGCGCCTCATCCATTTTCTTGAAAGCAACAAAATACTCGATCCCTACAGTGCGGTTCAGGGAAGGTAGATCTACAACAGATCACCTTGTCCGCATCGAGAAAATATCCGTGATGCCTTTGTACACCAACAGTTTTTCTTATCAGTATTTTTAGACTTGGAAAAGGCATACGACACAACTTGGCGTTTTGGAATTCTCCGGGACCTGGTGGAATGGAATCCGAGGCAATTTATTAAATGTGATTCAGAGCTACCTCTCTGATCGCACGTTCCGTGTCAGAGTTGGTAACGTACTGTCTCGACAATTCACACAGGAAGCTGGTGTACCACAAGTGGTGTGCTGAGCTGTACATTATTTATTGTCAAAATGAACTCGCTCCAAACTGTCATACCCCGTACAATGTTTATTCTGTATATGTGATGACGTACAAATAGGTTTCAAATCATGTAGTATTTCTATCTGCGAGCGACATGTACGCTTGGGCTAAACAAATTATCTAAGTGGCTGACGAGAATGGATTTAAACTAAACCCACTAAAGAGCACGTGTGTTCTCTTCTCGAACAAGCGAGGTATATTACCTGACCCCACTATTTATCTTAATCGGCAACAGCTACCTGTGAGCCATGAACTAAATTTTAGGCCTCATTTCAGACTCTAAATTAACATTTATCCCCCACTTGAAGTATCTGAAAGCGAAGTGTCTGAAGACAATGAATCTACTAAAGATCTTGTCCCGGACATCTTGGGGAAGTGACAGGAGGTGCCTCTTAAACTTGTACAAAAGTCTCGTACGGTCGCGCCTTGACTACGCAGCTATAGTGTATAACTCTGCTACACCTAGTGCTTTGACGATGCTAGATTCCGTTCACCACTTGGGTATCCGTATTGCTACTGGTGCCTTCAGGACTAGTCCTGTTGAAAGCCTGTACGTTGAGTCCAATGAGTGGTCTCTGGATCTCCAAAGGACATATTTAAGTCTCTCCTACGCCCTGAAAGTTAGGTCAGACATCCATCATCCATGTCATTCTACCATTCGCGACATGTCTACTGTCAGGCTGTTCCGTAACCGCCCAGCCAACCGGCCTCCTCTGTCTCTCCGGTTAGAAGCACTGTCAGAAAAAACAGAGGTCTCTCTACTAGGGGATGTACTAATGGCCCCTACTTTGCTACCACCGCCTTGGGAATGGCACACTATTCAGTGTGACATCTCTTTCATAGAAATATCCAAACACGCACCGGAGGCACATATACATTCCCATTTTCTTGAACTCCAGGCCAAGTACTCCTGCACAGAATACTACACAGATGCTTCGAAGTCCACTGCTGGCGTTTCTTACGCAGCTCTCGGAGACTCATTTTCTACATCTGGGGCACTAAATCCACACACATCTATCTTTACAGCGGAAGCATATGCTATACTCTCGGCTATTCAACACATAAGGCTCACAAACCGTCGCTAGGGCTATTGTCTTCACAGACTCATTAAGTGTGGTCAAAGCCCTAAGCAATCTACGGAAACACAAGAACCCCGTTTTTAATGAACTCTACAGTTTATTGTGTTCCGCATATATGTGCAACCAAATGATTGTCGTATGCTGGGTACCTGGCCACAAAGGTATAAAAGGCAATGAAGCTGCTGACACAAATGCTACGTCAGTAACCTTAGCGATACAGACCCAAATATCCCCATCCCTGTCACAGACCTAAAGCATTTTCTACGCCGTAAGCTGAGGAAGCATTGGCAAGGAGAGTGGGATACCCAGGTACTAAATAAGTTACACATGATAAAACCAAAACTAGGGAACTGGATAACTGGGAAAACGGCACGATATAAAGAAGTGCTTGTTTGTCGATTAAGAATAGGACACACTTACAGTACTCACTCTTACCTCTTGACTGGGAATGATCCTCCGATTTGTAGTAAGTGCGGCAATATTCTGACCGTTGTCCATGTTCTTATTCAGTGCCCTGCTATCGAAGCAGAGAGGAAAAGGTATTTCCCTTCTGCATATCGTGAAAACATACCTCTTCACCCATCATATTTTCTTAGCCATGAACCGCTTTTAACCTGAAAACAGTTTAGAATTCTTATATGAAGTAAACACCCTGGAAAATCATTTGGCCAGGCAATTTTAGCAAGTGATTAACGGCCCTTGTATTCAAGGGCTGCCCTTCAAGCCCTAGTATCACTGTTATATGTCTTACATCATACGTTTTTAACGAAACCCATTTGCCATAGCCCACATCACTAACTAGGTAGTGTCATTATTTTACCACTTACATGTTTTACGCCATTTACAGCGACAGTTTTTTAGGCCCTTCTACAGCCATGTCAGATCTACTTTGAGGAATTTATTGTCCACGCCATCCACAATTCATCGATAACATTACCATTTGTCATGGCGCTCTTTGGCCATACCTGGCCCTTGCGCCATAAAACACCACACATCATCAGCTTTTTTAGCATTAACCGATTACATCAGATCTTATATTGATAGAGGTGAATTCGTTGGCTCAGTGTTTCTAGACTTTACTAAAGCTTTTGACACTGTTAATCATCCCATTTGTTTAACAAACTTGAATCGTTAGGTATAACAGGTCCAGCTTTAACTTTTCTAAAAAATTACTCACTTGACCGCGAGCAAACAGTCTGTGTAAGGGGTGCTTATTCCGAATCAAAAGTAATTAATCAAGGGGTACCACAGGGCTCAATACTGGGACCCTTGTTGTTTTGCATTTACATTAATGACTTATCTGATTTTCTTAGTATTTCTAATACAATCCTATATGCTGATGATACCACCATTTTCCTGTCAGACAAGTCTTTACCAAGCTTACTCCTTAAACTGAACAATGAACTAGCGAAAGTCGTAGAATGGTGTCAGTTGAATCACTTAATTTTAAACCCGGTTAAAACTCAGTTCATGATATTTAAAACAAAACAGAGGATGTTACCTTGCATACCCCAAAATTACCCTCGACAGTCATTTTATTGCTGCCGCGGACTGTGTGTCATTCCTTGGCATACAACTAGATCCTAACTTGAAATTTACTAATCATATTGCACTTGTTAAACAAAAAACAGCTTACGGCATAAGAGCATTGATTAAATCACGAGCATTTTTTCAGAAAACGCATTACTATCTCTATACTTTGCATTCATTCATAGTCATATCACCTACCGTATTGCTTCCTGGGGAAACACATATAGCTGTCACCTCTTGTCTATTCAACACATACAGAACCAGGCCATTCGCATAATCACCAACAGTTCTTTTTTTTCAGATGCTCTCCCGCTTCTTAAGGCTAACTCTATTCTACCTGTATCTGGCTTGTTTAAGTATCATTTAAGTATTATCTTCTTTAAGTTGCTTAACAAACAGCTTGCTTACGAATTTGTAGACTTCAACTTACTTACTAATACCAATTCCACTAGGTTTGCTCATATTAACAACTTTCTCCTACCTAAATGTAGCACCAACTATGGAAAAATGACGTCCTCGTTTTCAGCGATCAAAATATGGAATGACCTACCACATTCTCTTAAACAAACATCATCATTGAATACATTCAAATATGAATTGAAGTGTTTTTTTCGTTGTAAATAGTTTCATGCCCGATAATATGTTGTCCTGTATAATTACGCCTGTTGATTTCCTTGTTTTTTTGTATCTTACCATTGTATTGTATTTTACGCGTTCTTTTGTCTTCTTTCAACGTTGTTAATTTTGCTGCTTTAACTCTGACTTGTATACATTTTTTTTAAATTTTAACCGAGGGTCCCGTTGCAGTCTTTGACTTTGGGACCCTCGTCTGTATAGTATCGTTTACATAATCATTGTATTGAATGGATAATAAACTGAAACTGAAACTGAAACTTGCACTGCGACACGCAAATCACACTACTCACACTTTTCAATACCATCTGGGCTGCTGGGTATCTTCCATCTAAATGGAAAGAAGCTATTGTCATCCCAGTTTTGAAGCACGGTAATGATACTTCATTGCTGACCAGCTACCGGCCTATAGCGCTTACGAGCTGCCTTTGCAAGCTTTTTGAGAAAATGATCAATCACCGTCTTGTACATTTCTTAGAGTCGAACAAAATGGTTGACCCATTTCAATGTGGCTTTAGGGAAGGCCGATCTACAACCGATCACCTCGTGCGCATCGAAGCAAACATCCGTGATGCATTTGTACACAAGCAGTATTTCTTGTCTATATTTCTTGATATGGCAAAGGCGTATGATACGACATGGCGGTACGGTATCTTACGAGACCTGTCGCACATGGGCATTCGAGGGAATATGCTTAGCACTATAGAAAGCTACCTGTCTAACCGTACTTTTCGAGTCAGAGTTGGTAACGTATTGTCCCGCCCATTTATTCAAGAAACTGGTGTGCCACAAGGGGGCGTGCTTAGTTGCACCCTTTTCATTGTGAAAATGAATTCCCTTCACAAAGTCATTCCATCCTCAATGTTTTATTCAATTTATGTGGATGATGTGCAGATCGGATTTAAGTCTTGTAACCTTGCAATATGCGAGCGTCAGGTTCAGCTCGGACTGAACAAAGTGTCAAAATGGGCAAATGAAAATGGTTTCAAACTAAACCCTCTCAAAAGCTCCTGTATACTTTTCTCTAGAAAGAGAGGCCTAGTAGAGATCCAGATATTATGCTGCATGGACAACACATACCAATCAACACTGAACACAAATTTTTAGGCATTATACTTGACACAAAACTAACCTTCATTCCTCATATCAAGTACCTCAAAGCTAAGTGCCTGAAAACAATGAACATCCTGAAAATACTGTCACACACAACATGGGGTAGCGACAGGAAATGTCTCATGAACATCTACAGGAGCCTTGTACGATCGCGGTTAGACTACGGCGCAGTAGTGTATAACTCTGCTACCCCCAGTGCTCTGAGGATGCTGGACCCTGTGTATCATCTTGGTATCCGCCTCGCCACCGGTGCCTTCAGGACAAGCCCTATTCAAAGCCTCTATGTTGAATCGAACGAATGGTCCCTTGATATACAACGATCATATTCTACTTTTAATTACTTTCTGAAAGTAGACACTGATAAAGACCATCCTTGTTATCCTACCATCAACGATATGACCTCTGCAACACTTTTTCATAACAAGCCTGCAGCAAGAGAGCCACTCTCACTCCGTGTGAGGAGGATGTGCGAGGATATGGACGTTCCGCTTCTAGAAAATCACCTGATGGCTCCTGCTAAGCCGTTACCGCCGTGGTTGTGGCAGATCATTGACTGTGACACGTCATTTGTTGAGGTAACGAAGCACGCTCCAGAGGCCCACATTCGTATGCATTTTCGAGAGTTACAATTTAAGTACTCGTGCCCAGAATATTACACAGATGCGTCTAAATCGCATGCCGGCGTGTCTTATGCAGCCGTCGGCCCATCCTATTCGGAGTCAGATGTTCTTCACCATCATACAAGCATCTTTACAGCAGAGGCATATGCACTATGGTGCGCTGCGAAACACATCAAGCAGTTAAAACTAAATAAGGCGGTCATATATACAGACTCGTTAAGCGTCGTTAAAACATTGATGTCATGCTGCAAACACAAAAATCTAGTAATTGCAGAACTTTTCTCACTCCTATGTACTATTTATGCCTCTGGCCAACATGTAACGGTATGCTGGGTGCCTGGACACAGAGGTATTGAAGGTAACGTGCTAGCAGACCGAATGGCAACTTCCTTAGATACATAATCTTGCAACCTGTCCATAGCTGTTCCAGTTATAGACCTACAGCCATATTTGCGGAAAAAACTAAGAACGTACTGGCAACATAAGTGGGACGCTGAAATCCTTAATAAGCTCCACGTGATTAAGCCACATTTAGGGTACTGGCCATCACTGACCAACTCGAGACGAAGTGATGTCCTATTCTGTCGTCTCAGAATAGGGCACACTTATGGTGCACATAGTTCTTTGTTGACTGGCGGTGAACCTCCAATGTGTAGTATATGTGGGAACACCCTCAGTGTTCAGCATGTCTTCCTGGAATGTCGCGAAGCACAAGCCGAGAGGGAAAAACACTTCCCTTTAGCATATGGACAGTGTATACCACTTCACCTGACACTGTTTCTAGGCAGAGAACCGCTTTTCGACATGAAATCTGTTTTAGCATTCTTAAGTGACGTCCATACGCTTACGTATTCTGCCCAAGAAATTCGTAGCAAGGCCTCCTGCGAGAGGCCGCTGTTGCGATGTCAACCCTTGTTTATAGCACATGCCTCCGGTCCCTTGTACTCAAGGTACCTGGTGAGGCTGTTGTGCTACTCGTTGTCAAGCATCACCTTTTCATTTTTAAATACATGTTGTCGCAACCTTGTTGCACATTTCATACTCATAGCATACGCCACTTCGGTCTCTATCATTATTTTACTACCTATATGTTTTACGCCATTTACAACGACAGTTTTTCGGCTCCTTTACAGCCATGTCACATCTACCATTAGAAACTCATTGCGTGCGTCTTAGCAGCTCATCGATTACATTACCACCTGTCATGGCGCTCTTTGGCCATACCTGGCCCTTGCGCCATAAAACACCATACATCATCATCAACCCCAGGCGATGTTTCAAATGTCAACGGTTTGGACATGCTTCACATGCATGCCGAGGACAAACAACCTGTGCTAAATGCAGCTCCAATGACCACCAATCTGACAATTGCACTTCTTCTCCAGACTGTGTTAACTGCAAAGGGGACCATCCAGCTGTAGATGTAGCGGCCCGGTGACGGCGAGCGTGAGGGTCGTCGTGGTTGCCACTGGGCTCCGGCGAGGTAGTCGGCGATGTCACGTGGTCGCTCGCCAAGCTGTGGACGCGGCGCGTTGACGGCGAACCCTCGTAGGCCCATCTCGCGGTATGGGCATCGGCGGTAGACATGACCGGCTTCCCCGCAGTGATAGCAGAGCGGGCGGTGGTCGGGGGCGCGCCAAATGTCTGTCTTCCTTTGGTAGCTGCGCTGGGCGACGGGCTGGCGTGCTGGTGGCGGCGGCGGCGGTGGACGACGGAACTGCGGCGTTACGGGGCCCTTGCGCGAGCGCGGAGGGGGGCCTTCACGATGGGCGACGGCGGCGTAGGTCATCGCTTCCGGCTGGGGTTGCGGTGATTCGGGAAGTACTAGCGATTGCTGGATTTCCTCCCGCACGATATCGGCGATGGAAGCAACTTGAGGCTGCGACGACGGTAGCAACTTCTGCAGCTCTTCGCGTACTATCGCCCTGATGGTGTCTCGTAGGTCGTGGGAGAGTCCTTGGACTTCGGCGTACTGTGGCGTCGAACGGCGATTGTATTGCCGGTTGCGCATGTCCAGTGCTTTCTCGATTGTCGTAGCCTCCGAGAGAAAGTCTTGGACTGTCGTTGGTGGATTCCGCACAAGTCCGGCGAATAGCTCCTGCTTAACTCCCCTCATGAGCATGCGAACTTTCGTGTCTTCTGAAATAGCGGGGTCGGCGTGCCGGAATAATCGAGTCATTTCTTCAGTGTACATACCGATGCTCTCATTCGGGAGCTGTACACGGTTTTCCAGCAAGGCTGCAGCTCTTTCTTTACGGACGACGCTAGTGAAGGTGTCCAGGAATGCGGCTCGGAAAAGGTCCCAGGTTGTTAGTGCACGCTCCTATTCTCGAACCAGGTTCTGGCGCCGTCTTCAAGCGAGAAGTAAACATGGCGCAGCTTGTCGTCGCAGTCCCACTTGTTGAACGTAGCGACCCGGTCGTATGCCTCCAGCGAGCTTTCGGTGTCTTCACATGGCGAACCGCGGAAAGTCGGCGGCTCCCTGGGTTGTTGCATCACGATTGCAGATGTTGGCGCAGGGGCTGTCATGGTAGCTGCTGCCGAGGTCGTCAATTTTGTCCTCTTGGTCTTCTCGAGAAGACGTCCGTACTCCGGGGGTTGGTTTTGTAGCCTGAGGCTAGCTCGATGCTCCGGGACAACGTTGGTACTCTCTTCGGGGTTCGGGCTTGGATCACGGCTTTTCGGGGGCGTCCGCTGCATGGACACAAAAGCACCTCCACCAGATGTCACGTAGTAGTGACGCTGAAGTAAACAGTCGTAAAACTGTGTATGACGAAACTGATTCTTTATTGGGCGAACCTGTGCCCACAAAAGCAAGCTACACTCAAAGCACAACGGAAGCGGCGAACACAGTCGGCGGTCGTCGAAAATCTGATCAGCGGCGAAACGCGTCGGCTTTTATACCTGAGTCATCGAAGGTTCCAGAATAATCCCTGGTACGCGCGTGTCTTCCAGAAAGTTCTAGACAATTCGCGTCGCTCATACAATCAGATAACATAAGCGTCGGTGAAAACAGGCAACGGAAAGAAGCATCGATAACGTTCTAGAAACTTCCAATACAGGCGCGTCCTGCGCCGAGCGATAACGTTTAACATTTGTTAGCCGGTGGAAAGCGGCCATCGGCGAAAGATAAACATGTATACGTGTCAATATGCTATCTTCCGGAGGGACCGTGACGACGCGGCCACCCCGTCCGGTGGAGTAGCAATAACAGTAGATAAGTATGTTGCTTGTCAGAACCTTTCTCTTCAGACGTCCCTTGAGGCGGTGTCTGTGCGAGCAATTCTCTTAAAAAAAAAATGTGGTTGATCCCTCTTATATAGGAATCGGTATAGAACACGAAAGTGAAACGTGTCTTCACAGAAGTAGTGTAATGTTTATTGCACATTGATATATAATGTCTATTGGTGTTTTGTGGCTAAAGCGCCCTTAGGCGTTGATGCACCCACGCTGACGCCTGGTGGCACGTCTCCTCCATCACGACTACCAACGTCGATGACCATGAGCAACCGTCGTGCATATGGAAGCTGCACTACGCTGCACACGCTAGCACAACGCGAAAGACGAAGCACGTAACTGACACACTAATACAACGCGCAAGACAAAGCACGTAACTGAATCGTCACCGAGTCAAATCAGCGCGTACAGCGCGTCGTAATTGCAGCCTCCGCGATCAACTTCAGAAACATTTTCAGAGCTAATTGCGGAGGCCACGCTCCGCTGTGCTGAGTACGGTGAACGCCACCTAGGTGGCGTTGGTAGTGCTTCTTGATGCCAGCGTCCCTTCGAATGCTGGCATCGAGGCGTCGTAGTACTGAGACCACCGAAGCGTTCACTGTCGGTGCGCGTTAAGGCCGGAATACATGGAGCGAATAACCGGCGTCCGAGCGAAGAACTTCGTCGGGCGGCGAACGTCCGACGGCCGGCGTCAAGAAATTTGCCGTCCGCAGCCGATCTGCCTGTCCAAACATTTTCGTCGGGCGAACGCCGCCGCCGGAAGCGTCTAGCGCGCAGCGGTGGACGACAGCCAATCAGGAGGCACTAGTTCCGGTCGCAATGCATGCTGGTGTTTCGCGCGCGCGCGCCTTTTCGCGTCGTCTGCAATCGCGTTGGTGTTGCCGTGTCTGCATGTCTCTGCACCGATTGAGTAGTTCCTAGTATGATCTCTCAGGAATCGCGTTGTATTTGTACATCCCATATCCGCTGATCTGCGAGGAAACAGACAAGCAGTGCAAGCTCTCTACAACAACCTTCAACAGAAATCTTCTGATCTCAGAGGCCACATGCTGTCGTCATGCCTATCTCCCGACTTCCCCGATAGATGGCGTTGGCATCGGATATTTCTTTCGCTAGGCTTAGACGCGTTCGAAACGAGAAGCGATCTCGAAAACTACTCAAGGTTATCCATAATACTCTGTCGTCGAAGCGGCCTGAGACTAAGCGAAAGCCGTTTACGCAGTCATTTGCTTCCAACTAAGTGAATTCTACAAGGACAACGCCAAATTCAGTTCGAAGCGGGCGGCCGGGACCGCCGCCAACACGGCGGCCAACGCGCGGCGGCGTTCGCCGCATGTATTGCAACACAGCAAACATCCTGCGTCGTGTCGCCGCGTCGTTACTTGACGCGTGAAGTTCGTCGAGAAAGTTCGCTCCATGTATCCCGGGCTTTAGTGTCATAATGCAGTACTTCTCTTTTCTGCTCATAGGCGGCGGCACCGCCCCGAGCAAGAGCGCGGGTACACGGAGGAGTGTTAGATATATAAGGCGCGTCTGTGTAGCTCTCTGCGAATGCGTTTGTGGCGCAATGGGTTAAACGCTCGGCGATCTATCGTCGCGGACCGAGAGGTCGTGGGTTCGATTCCCAAATTTTGCATGTTTGTGGAACTTTTTCTTCTGGTTTCTTTCTTTGTATTATGTTCTATGACGTATTTCCGTGACGGAAATACGTCAGTGAAGTCTTGGTGGACCCCGGAATAAAACACTTTCGTGTTAAAAAATTAGTGACAATCTGTTGCATTTACATACTGCCTCATCAACAACTTAGCAAAACAGAGTTCTTGTCATGAGTAAGACGCCGGCGGCGCCATAAAAGAAGAAAAAGACGATGTGAGCGGAGCGTTCGGAACGGCGCGAGCGCGCGAGGCGCGTGAGCCGAGCCGTAATCGACGGATGAACGGCGCTGTCTGAGGATTATCGACGTGGTTCCGGGCCAGGAAGGTCGCATCGCCAGCACCGCACTGGCGACGGGAGACTTGGGGGTCTGGCCGAGTCCGTGACGTTGGCCGTCCAAGGCGTGGCCGTCGACCTCGGCAAGTTCGGGCGAGGCTCCTGGACGAGCTGCAGCTTCTCACGGCAGGACCAGGCACCCCAGAGAGGCTCCCCCTTCTGCGGCAGACCGGCACGGTTGATCCTCCTCGGGACGCCACGTCAGCACTCTTGAAGGAGTTGGAACGCGTCCTGACGCTAGGCCTAGGCAGGTAGGCCTAAGCTACGGCGACCGCCGTTGCGGACGAGCCGACGAGCTCATCACCGACCGAGTATCGGCGAGCTCCCTACTGGTAAAGAGACGACGCGCCGACAACAAGGCAAAAGCGACCATAGCATCAACGAGTACACCGACTGCTGGAGAAAAGGGACCGACGAGCTTCGAACTCGGACAGACGTGCAACGACGAACGCAGCAAGGTGACTCTTTGTTTGTAGCGTCTCTGAGATAAGACAGGGTTGCCTGACTGTGAAGAGTTAGCCGCCACGGACGCGCATAGGCGCCAAGTAGAATGTTTTGCACATTAGGCTTTGCATTTTAGTTTGTATTTTTATTAGTATTTCTTCTCGTAGTGTGCTTAGATGTGCTTGATTTTTAGTTTGAGTTTTGAGTGTGTGTGTTATTAAAAAAATCTGTTTGCTGTGTCGCCATCCGTCTTCCTTCTCCATCTCGTCTAACACCCGCACGCCTCCGAGATCAGTGACAACAAAACACATCACAGTTCTACAAGCTGACTGACCAGCTCCCGGAGTCCTATATTATAACCGGTGATTTTAACGCTCACAGTACGTTGTGGGGAGACTCCCGGTGCCCCGCAGGGGCGTCTGCGTAAGCAGGCGTTTGGTGTGTTGCGACACCACGGACCCGAGCACACGGGGGTTGGACCCTCCCGCGCTTAACCGTGCGCGGCTTAGCCGTGTCTGGGGAAAGGGGGATCCTGGGGGTTGAGCCTATGCCGGGTGTTCGGACCTTTAAGGCCCCCCGGCAGAGGCAACACACCTCTTCGGCCTCTGCTTCACATAGACGGCACCCCTGGGCTGACCCACCCAGGGGAAATCGGCAGTTGCCTTTTCCTGTGTTGTGAAAGCATTGAAATCACTCTGCAAACACAAAAACCCTGTACTTAACGAGCTCTATTCCATTCCATGTAAACCGAATATATCCAACCAGCATGTGATTATATGCTGGGTGCCGGGCCATAGAGGCATTGAGGGCAGACCAAATGGCCACATCAGTTACATCTCCCTACAGCTGCTGTTCCTGCAACAGATTTGAAGCCTTTCCTGCGAAAGAAACTGCGAAGCCACTGGAAACGCTTGTGGGATGCGGAAAGAAATAATAAGCTTCACCTGATAAAACCACAGTTAGGTTTCTGGCCCCCCGTAACAAAACCACGACGAACTGTTCTGTCGTCTAAGAATAGGACATACATATGGTACCCACACTTTTTTGCTTACTGGTGATGAACCAGCAACCTGTGGTAGATGTGGTGAGAGGCTGACCGTCCTCCATGTCCTCGTGGAGTGTCGGAAAGCCGAAACAGAGAAAGAAATATTTTCCTCAAGCGTACCGGTATCATGTACGTGCATCTTCATCCCATCATGTTTCTTGGTGAAGTACCGCTTTTTAACGCCAAAGCAGTCGTCGATTTCTTGAACGATGTCGTCCTGCATGTTATTAGCCCATTGAGGTCATAGCGCATCCTCTCTCCAGAGGATGTCGCTGTGATAGTAGTTTTTTATAGCACATGCCTCCAGGCCCTTGTGGTTCAAGGGCTCTGTTTTGGCAGTAGTGCTTCTTGCCAATAACTGCATCTTAAATGTTTTAAATATCGTGTCATTCTTTCTCAGTGCATTCTTCATTTCATAGTACACCTCATGAGTCATTGCCATGATTTTAGTACATGTATATTTTACGCACTTTACAGCGATTATTTTTAGGCTCCTTTACAGATACGCTTCATCTACTTCTCAGAATTCATCGCTCCACTGCACACTCACAAACACTGGCATGGCGCTCTTTGGCCATAACTTGCCCTTGCGCCATAAAACACCACACATCATCATCAACCGCTCAGAACATGAATTGAGATACCCCCGCAGATGGAAAGATCGTCTATCGTATTGGCTAGAACGGGCCCGTTTTGTCTTTTTAAACGTGGATTTATATTTTGAGTTATTCAATAAAAGTCGTGAAAAATGAGCTTTGGCGCCCCATGCGGCAAAAACATGAACCTATTTAGGAGGTCTACCACGTGACCTTCTACTAGTGTATGCTGCTCCTGGTCTTTTTATTAATATTGAAATGCAGTAGCATTCTTTATATTATAAGCTTTTTCTAACTTACAACGTGCAGATAAGCCTTCGTTTGTAGTGAGTAGAAAAGTAGCGCTGCCTTCGCCTTCGTTTTCGATGACTTGGCTTGGCTCATCAATCGACTGAATAACGACGATGGGGGCCAGCTAGCCGTGACGTAGGCGTGTACTTGGGGGGAAAAACGCAGTGCAGCTATAACAAAGGTCTGTACAGCAATGCAAAATTATTGTACCAGTCTATTTACCTTTAAAGGTGGCTCGAAATTGAAGATATAGGTGGTTAACCACAGTTGCACTTCCTCGAGTGAAAGCAGGACGACGAGCGGCTATCCCAATTTGCGAGCCGGGGTATCGGCATCGCTGTCACTTAGCGTTGCTGGAGGAGGGACTCATTTTTTTACAGGCTGCTCAGATCGAAAAATTCTGCTTACAAAATATCCACGCACTTTTGGAAGTAACCGCTGCAGGTGGTTACACTACCGATGGTGAGCTTTTCGTTGCGCCATAAAAAACTGGGTCCATAAATGTCGGTTGAAAGTCCCTTTAAACCTCTTTCATGACACCTTGGGTCACTGGGTGTGCGCCGCCTTTCATGATAGCCATCGTATAAAACATATGATAAATATTTACCCGCCAACCAGTAAGATAGACTGTTGATAGCATTAACTTCGACAGTCATCTCTGATGGATGCACCGCCAATTTTATTCCACGATATGGAATATTGATAGCGACATTACGACTCGGCTATCAATTCGAAGTCAGTGTTTTTTCTGTAGCACGAGCGAAGGGTTTGTTTATCATTTCTTCTTTTCTCGCCACAAGAGCAAGCCAAAGAACAAAGAAGAGTCAGTCCTTAGCCTGGCAAAGGCTTCTATTACAGGCCCTGTGTGTTCCCTTCTTCCAACGACGGGTTTCATAACGTCGGTAAGGTTTATAAGATACAGCCTTATGGCAGCGAAATCACATCTAGCATGATCCACCGAACTGCAGCACTTACAATTCCCTTGGAGCAGGAACTTTTGCAAATTCAGACAGACAGAAGTGATATTAACGAGGCTGCGATGTCGAGTCCCACGCCTAAATTTCTACATGGACCGATATGGTCTGGCGATTTACCCTTTGTGCCATTTCTGGACCGCATTAGAAACGATCGACCATTACTTACTGGACTGCCGGCGTTTCTCCTCCCTGAGAAAAAGAACATTGCAAATTGCAATGCGACAGCTCGCCCTACCATTGAACACTCCGCAACTGCTGTCTTTCGGAGCTTCTGTGCTTGGACACTACAGGAAGGTATGCATTGCCATAGAGAAATTCATTATTGAATGAAACCGATTTCATTGTTAAGCGTATATTATTCCATTTATCATAACATTATTGCCTCTTGTATTAGTGTGTATATTTTTTATATATTTATTATCCAGTGAATTGTCTTAGAATTTACTTACTTTAATATATGTACCAAAATTAAAACTGACACATTTGCTAAATTTATACACTTAGCACATATATAAAGTCTGCCCGACTCTTGGCCGATCCCCGTGAGTGGGTATGCGCCAAAGATGATAAGGTCATCATCATCTTCGCCACAAGAGCAAGGACGAGAACAAAGAAGAGGAGGCAGTCCTCTCGGCCGTCGGTCACGGGGTGGGCCATGTGAACGACGCGGGCGACGGCCATCTGAGCGAGCCTGATCTGCAGCCTGTTCCAGGTATGGGCAACTGTTTCACGACAATCTTCCGCAGTTTCTGAAAGCTGAATTACACCGTGTGCGCGCGCGGTCGGTGTATAGCCAGTGTCTGCACTCGCTGGCGCTGAAGTAAGACACGCGCCTGCACACAGTGATTGATGTATCCGGAGCCAAGTTTCGACAAGGCGACTTGTATTCTTCAGCACCTGGGCATGGGGCCGAGTACGGGAGCATCTGCGTCAACGCGACTCCCTTCGTTGGAAAGTTAACTCCCGGAACATCTCTGGCTGACCACTGCCAGCAATTTGGCTTTATCCTCTTGTAAATCTCTGTCTTGTTGGATAACCTCATACAATATTTTTGCTAAAGCTCCGTCGGTAATCTCGACCAGTCAGGTGCCGCATGACAACGCTGCACCACATGTGTTGTTGGCTATGGCTTTGCGCCAACTGTCGTGTCTGTGTTGCGCAATACGGAACCAGCCCTGGCCACAAGGCGGCCAGTTTGAGTGCGCAACTAAAATATTCTGCCGCTGTCCGGCAGAGAGGCCACGAAAACGGCCAGACCAGCGCCGACGAGGCGCTGGTTAGACATACTGAAAGATAACAGACGCGCGTCTGTATCAATGTTTGCTTTAGCCCAATTCGTCCAGCCAATGTCTCTCCACGACCCTGCGTGTTGCGAGCAGCTCATGCGCCTTTACGTTTTAACACGGCGGTGCCCAGCCATGTCAGGAGCGGGACACATACGCCTCAAGATGGGCGTTCAATTTGCTGACGTCAAGTCGTAGCATGTGCTACTGAAAATTGCTCCCTCCGCTCGCCTATATAGGCTATGTGTCATAGCGCTGTTCGGGGCACGCGCAGTTACAGTGCTGCTCTCCCATAACTAGAGGGTCTATTCTGGATATTCCGCAATCTGCATCGAAGCGTGACGTAGACGCGACGCGTATATGATGGCGCTGGTGGCAAACGTAAGTTGTTAATTTGCCTTCGACGAGGCTTCACAGTTGTAGCCTAATGCACAATGCTGTGTATGTCGCTTCTTAATGGACACGTTGGCGTGCCAAATGACAAAGGCGCAAGGATGTGGCGGGCGTCATGCATTATACATGCAGTTGCTTCTATAGCAGCAGGCATTCACGCTATTTATGATGCCGTATTTCCCTTCCACTCCCCTTGTCAACGCGGTGATTTCCCGAAGTTCTTCAAAACAAGGCGCTTTTAGTAGCGACGGCAGGTTCTGGTCATGTCATATAGATACGAGTTCTGCGCGTAATTTCTCTAAACGGACAACGGAAAGACAACTTAACAAGCCGAAAACTGGGATGGTGTGACAGGGATCAGTTCTGATCAGCGCTGAATAATTTCAGATTGATAAATTATTTTTGAAAGCTATACGTTCCTTCATTTCATTGTGATAGATCGATTATTAGGGGAGAAAATGACCGCTAAGGTTTTTTTCACAGCACCAGGGTTGGTACAGCACCAGGGCTGGTACGTCAGTGCGACGTCACGAATTGCATAGCATTCTTTGTTTCTTTTTGTTGCGTTTTGGGCATTGTGATTCTGTTAAAATTCTGGAAACTTCTTTAGTTCAGTCCTTTTAGAATGTGATGTAGTCCACTTTTGCCGACAATACGTTCACTAAGCCTGAGCAGGCAGCTTCAAAATCCGTGATGGTCAGGGCGAGTTGTGGGGGGAATTTCAAGGTCGCCTCACCACTAGTTTTGTGTTTTTGCCTATTTTATGGCTTGCCAACGATCTTCTCGTGGTTAAGAGCGGCTATTCTGTACTTTATAAGGGTTTTACAAACACAGCTAAAGTCGTTTTCCTCCTTAGTGCCCATTTGGCAGCAGCAGCGTTTACGCAGAGACAATCGGCGGTGCATGCTATTAGCCCCAAAAATTCGTAACCCGACCTCTATTGAGAGGCCGCTGTTGCGATGCTAGCGTTTTGTATAGCACACGCCTCCACGCCCTTACTCACGAAGGGCCCCGATGAGCCAGTAGTGCTACTGACAGTCACATATTTTAGTATGTCACCGCTTCGCAGCATATCTTTTCGCCCAACATGTCACTGTACACCCAATGTGTCACTGTCATAATTTTATTTAAGCATATATTTTAAGCACTCTACAGCGAATGTTTTTAGGCCGTGTCACATATACGCTCTGACATTGACCACAATGTCGACTACAACATACCATTGTCTGGCGCTCTTTGGCTTTCCCTGGCCCTTGCGCCACAAAACCCCATTAATCGTCATCATCATCATCAGACTGTCGGCGGCGACATCTTCGCAGTTGAGCCCGACAATCGTTTGGCTGGTGGTTCTCTTGTAGAGTGTCAATAATTGGGGAAAACGCTGTCGCGTTAAAAAAGTCTGTGAAGCCCTAATTGCGACTCCTTGCTCTCGCAGGCTCCGGTGGGTGCCCGCCCTCGGCAGACGCGCCAGCGCGGTCCCGGGCCAGCAGCGGGCGATGGTGGCTCTCGCTGGAATCCTGGGCGCCTGGCTCACGCTGGCTGCGTGTTGTCGCGCCGCCACTACGGAGACCGAACTACCGAGGCGTAAGGGGCCGCCGTTTTCTGCGCAGTGACCTCGCACATAGGGCGTGCATGGTACAAAAGTACAGCCAACTCCAAAAATTTTACGGACCACGGGATCTCAGAAAACGTTGAATTTCCGAGCAGCCTGGAACAGTAGCCTGCGAAACCGTACGTTACAACGTTGTTCGTATGTACTAGTCGAGGCTGGCAATGCGAATTACCAAGCTTGCCGTGCGGGGCTGCAGATATATTCACCTTTGTCTTAAATGCCGTGGTCCGTAAAATTTTGTGGTGCATTGTACTTTGCGGAGCCCGACCTCGCTGATTCCAAAATATCGGAGATCGCTTCTCAGCGAAGTAGTATATATATATATATATATATATATATATATATATATACCGTTTCGTGCTTAGTTGGTAACGCTGTGGAATCTGCGCGAGTAGTACGGTCATATATAAGTGACTGCGCGCTTCACAGTGGCGTTGTTTGTCTCTGGGACGTTTTCTACGAAATAAGTACAGTGAAAGCTCGATGATACGAATCTCACGGGGTCACGAAAAATATTCTTATTAGCCGAAATTCGTATCATCGAAACACAATTAAAACTACAGTCGAATCTCGATAATTCGAACTCGAAGGGGCCCGAAAATTTGTTCGAACTAAAAGGACATATTTTTGAAGTATTCGTGCACCATAGCACGATGCACGAACGGTGCGAGTCATGAAATATCGCGGCGCGCAAGCGCATAGCAAGCGCGGGCCACGAAACTGCCCACGCCGGCTAACGGTCGCTTCCCGATAACGGCAGAAAACGAAGCTTCAGGGAGCGGGCGGCGCCGGCACACGGGTGCGCGCGGAGACCGTCGAAGGTGAGGGAGGAGGGCGGCATGGAAGCGGATTTGGCCGCGTCAACTCCGCCGCTTCGGTGGCTCCCCTCGCCCTCCCTCTCAACTCCCTCGTAGCTCTCTCTCCTTCGACCAGCGTTGCCATCTGGTGAAACTCGTCACCAGATTTCGAAAATCTGGTGAAAATCTGGAGCTTTTGGTGGCCAGGCTAGCAAACTTCTACACCAGACAACATCTGGTGAAATGTGGGGAAAACCACTCAACCGAAATACTGCCCACTGTCGCTGCTCATCCAAACGTTTACCACTAGGGAGCGCCTACGGCCGCCCGAACGTAAGGCTGATAAGCTACCGCTAGGGCATAGAGTGCACAGTCAACCAAAGCTTCTATTTTCAACGCATGTCTAGTTATGAGGAGCTTCACTAGACGGCGCCAACTGTTCAAGTGAAGTTATTTGTTATTTGTACATGAGGAATGTTGATACAAAATGGAGGAAGCTGACCAGAAAACTGTCAATCAAATATTCAGACTGCAGGAGGGGTGCAAACCAGGAAACAGCGGTTAACAAAAAGGTTAAGGAAACAGAGAGGGGTCTGTGGAAAACAGGGATGCAGACGAAATCAGCACTGGGAACATAGCGAACTTTCAAGCAAGAAATTGCCAAAGAAAATATCTACGATAATTCTAGGGGAACCTCTTTGTTGTTTGAAGCCAGGACGGAAGTATTGCGGACTAAGATGTACCGAATCAAGTACCAAGGTATAGACACGTTGTGCTGTGCGTGTGGAGAAGAAGAGGAAACGGCTGAACACCTCATACTTTTCTGTAAAGGGCTTAACCCTACAATGCAAAGCAACGGGGCTGATTTTTTAAAAGCATTGGGGTTTAGGGACAGTGAAGGCAAAATAGACTTTAAGCGGGTAGAAATAACCAAACAGAGGATATCTGATTGGTGGATAAAATCAAGGCAGGGGTGAAATTTCACCCACCACAAAGTACAAAATATGTTAATAGTCATGGCTAGGTGGCGTATGCCACCGCCCGGTTTAAAGGGTTCAACCTCATCCATTCATCCATCCAAGTGAGTGAAGGAAAAGCGTCTTCCCTCCTATCAAGCCATTTTTCAGGGCATGAGTGGACTTCACCCTTCGCGAGTCTTGTCTCAAACTGCACGACATTCTGTTTTGCAACGTCCACTTCAACATCTCATTGAGGAAAACCTGGACGTTATTGAAATACAATACAGGAGAATTGTTGTGCATCTTGAGGAGGCCGTCTTCGAAGGCAAACTTCCAGAGGATTCTGCAACATTCTGGGCAGGGATTTTCAAGTTTGAAAATGCCATGGGTGAAAAGCCCTGCAAGGAACTTGCATTGTATTCGCTGGCATGCCTTTCGTGCCCAGTGTCCAATGCAGTGGTGGACCGTGTCTTCAGTCAGGTCACTTGTGTGAAGACAAAGTATAGAAACAAGATCTCTCTGAAAACTTTGGATTCTATTGTACGAATTCGCACAGCGTGTGCCTCCAGAGACGGCTGTTGCGTGAAGTTTGCTATCACAGACGATATGCTAAGCAGGTTTCGATCAGACATCTACGATGCTCCAAGTGATGATTAAAGGCTCCTCATCATGACTTTCTAAATAATAAAGTGAGTACTTGACGAATGTTAATTATGTAGTCCAGAGTTCGACGCACCCACTTTACGCGCACATTTCTTGCGAATAAACAAACACTCGCTAAAGTTGCAACAAAAAAATTTAAGAACTTTCGCGAGTGTTTGTTTATTCACAAGAAATGATGATTTTTAGTAATTTTTCGGCAATTTTAGCTTCTCGTGAAATCTGGGGAAATTTTAGCGAGTTTCTGGTGTCGTCCCTACTGTGCAATCTGGCAACGCTGCCTTCGACTCCGTGCGCACATCTCCGTGCGCGCCCGCCGCCGTGCTGGCGCCAGCTTATTTTAGCCGCTTCCTGAAGTTTCGTTTTCTGCCGTTATCGGGAAGCGAGCGTTTGCGGGCGTGAGTAGTTTCGTTGGCCCGACTGCGCCTCCGCCGCTGCTTCCCTCTGCGCTGCTGCCGCAGCGTGCAAGGTCAACATGTGACTAGAAAATAGAGAAGGGTTCACTGCCATTTTATCCGCGTGGCTGAGACGTCGGCACTAGTGTGTGCTAGAATACGGTTGTCTAGAACACTCTAGTCGGCGCGTACACGCTTGTTCCGGCGCGATGCAGATACGGCGGCCTTGCAATTTGAGAGAGAAGGAAATTTCCGCAGCGGGTTCTTTTTTTCCCCCCGTTCCTTCGCGCGCGGCATTGAGGGGTCTCGCCTGAGCTTTTTGCTCTATGGCGGTGTCGGAGCAATGCCGGTCGGAAGCGCCGCCGCGTGATTTGGCGAGCTGCTAAGAGCATTGTCGGTGCGCGGTATGTTCGAAATAAGCGTGTTCGAATTAACAAGATTCGACTGTAGCTAAATTAAAGAGTCAGAGGTGAACTCACTCAGGCACATGTACGTAAAAAGCATTTATTTCTTAAAGAAAAAGTCTCTAATGTCCTTCTATCTCGGTAGACAATCCTATCTCGGTAGACATAGCTCGCTGCGACTAGGTAAAATGGCGCAAACACAAGGAACGCGGCCCAAAGCACAGCAGCCACTCCGTCCTATGGGCGGCCGCCGAAAAGGATGAAAAGTACAAAAGCGCCACCGCTTCAAACTCTTCGCGCCCAGTCGCGGAGTCCACGCTGTGCGGCGCCGCGTCCGCGCCTCCGCACCAAAACGGGAGAAAGCGCGTGACTGCGCGCTGTTCTCTTTCGCGGCCGTCAGTGGGGCGGCGTTTATTCGTATCAACCGACGCAGGCCGAAAATCGATTCGTAACAACCGTTCTCTAGCACGTTGTAAAGTAATGGGGCTCGGCCGGGACCACTGAAAAATTCGTATCATCCGGAAATTCGTATTAGCCGTGATCGTATCATCGAGCTTTTTACTTCACATATTGCAACTTCCCAGTCTAAGAGCTTGAATACTTCTAAGCATGCAGTGAATAGCATTGGAGAGATTGTGTCTGCTTGCCTGACCCCTTTCTTGATAGGTAACTTTCTACTTTTCTTGTGGAGCACCAAGGTAGCTGTGGAATCCCTGTAGATGTTTGCTAAGATATTCACGTATGCCTCCTGTACTCCTTGATTACGCAATGCCTCTATGACTGCTGGTATCTCTACTGAATCAAATGCCTTTTCATAATCTATGAAAGCCATGTAGAGAGGTTGATTGTACTCCGCAGATTTCTCGATTACCTGATTTATGACATGGATATCATTCTTCGTAGAATATCCCTTCCTGAAGCCAGCCTGTTCTCTTGGTTGGCTGAAGTCAAGTGTTGCCCTGATTCTATTGGAAATTATCTTGGTGAATATTTTATACAATACTGAAAGCACACAAATGGGTCTATATTTCTTCAGTTCTTTAACGTCTCCCTTCTTAGGAGGCTTAGGAGTGAGGATCAACGGCGAATATCTCAGCAACCTTCGGTTTGCAGATGACATTGTCCTATTCAGCAACAATGGAGACGAATTACAACAAATGATTGCGAACCTTAATCGAGAAAGTGTAAGAATTGGGTTGAAGATGAATATGCAGAAGACAAAGATAATGTTCAATAGCCTGGCAAGGGAACAAGAATTCAGGATCGCCAGTCAGCCTCTAGAGTCTGTAAAGGAGTACGTTTATCTAGGTCAATTACTCACAGGGGACCCTGATCACGAGAAAGAAATTTACAGAAGAATAAAATTGGGTTGGAGTGCATACGGCAGGCATTACCAAATCCTGACTGGGAGCTTACCACTGTCGTTGAAAAGAAAAGTGTACAATCATTGCATTCTACCGGTGCTAACATATGGGGCAGAAACTTGGAGGTTAACAAAGAAGCTCCAGAACAAGTTAAAGACCGCACAAAGAGCGATGGAACGAAAAATCTTAGGACTAACGTTAAGAGACAGGAAGAGAGCGGTGTGGATCAGAGAACAAACGGGGATGGCCGATATTCTAGTTGGCATTACGCGGAAGAAATGGAGCTGGGCAGGCCATGTAATGCGTAGGATGGATAACCGGTGGACCATTAGGGTTACAGAATGGATACCAAGAGAAGGGAAGCGCAGTCGAGGTCGGCAGAAAACCAGATGGGATGATGAAGTTAGGAAATTTGCAGGCGCAAGTTGGAATACGCTAGCGCAAGACAGGGGTAATTGGAGATCGCAGGGAGAGGCCTTCGTCCTGCAGTGGACATAAAATATAGGCTCATGGTGATGATGATGATGATGATCATATTGCAACTACAAATTGTGTACGTACAGTCACATCAGATCGCGTGTTATTTGTGCACAGATGTGCTTATAGTACGCGACCGCAGTCCTGGCCACTGGTTCGCTGTGGACGCCGGTCGCACAGACGTGTGACATCGCTCGATCAGTGGTGGATGTAGGTTAAAGTTTGTCACGGCGTCCATCTTCTAATTACGTATTATATACTGACATAAAGGTATGAGACTTATTAGGCAACTCGGATAGCAACTGAACAACATGATTTATACGCTTAGCTTTCTTTGACGTGCTACGCACATTTTTTTGTTAGTTCAGGAATGTGAGCATTGAGAGAACTCTCTCTAGGGAATGATGGTAACGTTTCCTGTAATGTATGAAAAGGAATATATATTTACTTAATACTTTTGCGCAATATTACAATGACAGAAGCGGGCACATTCTTTAACTACAAATTGTACAACAAATTGTACGCATGAAAAGTAAAACACAGACAAAATGTGCCAATAGAAGCATCTAAGTCGCTGTTGTCGAATCTTGCAACGAAGGTATTCCTAATTATGCGTCTTTATCAGGGTCATCAACGTGGCACTAACATATTTTTCACTGTTTGCTTCTGTGGTGAAGGCTTCTAGTATCTCTCCTGCAGTTTCATTATAGTTCTTGAAGATTTCATGCATTTCATTGAAACACGGGCAGCGTAGACATTGTCGGCACGGTAATGGCAGGTAACCAATGTGCCTGCCTTTTTCAGTAGACAGTGTAATGGTACATTCCATTGGTTTCTACCGCGTTGCAACTCGGATCGCAACGACGTGCAGCCCGCTCCAGATTAAAGTCAGAGAAAAATCCTAGGACAACTAAGCTCTTATTATGAGTTGCGAATTAGAAGGCATTAATGTCCAATTGAACGGTGCTGAGTTTTGCGCTGCGAGTGATGTACCGTGGCGGCACGTGCTGCCCGAGTCAGCAAGCAGCAGCCTGCGGTGCCAACGCCGCATGCCACCCATGCCGCGGTGCCCTCTACCCTCACGCAACACCTGGCGTGCTAACGTTGCAGTAGGTGTTCCCTTTCGCCCACTCTAATCCGTCGAGGCGCAGCTCGTGACGTGGCGTCCCAGCCAATGGCAATACTAGTTTAGGTGCCGTTTTGCTGCTACCCATGAAAGACGCCGGCTTTATCGCTCAATGGGCCATTTGACGCTTTCGCATCAAAAGCGTCCTCAAGTCGAACATATAAAGGGGCTAACCAGTGCAAATGGAGGCAAGAAGCGGACTGTTATAAACAAAACTGGCGGACCAACACAGCGCGACCCCGCCGCTCCGCCGCTGCAGACGCCGTGCTAACAGAAGTTTCAGCATCCACGTGACCGTAACTCCGCAAGATCGCGGTCGCGGTCCTACGGCGAAAGTGAGAGCGCTCCCTAGAGTACTGAGCTGGAGCGGCGCTCTGAATGTCCTGGCTTTTTTCCGGTGCCGTGATATGCCGGACGCGGCGAATGGTGATGCAGCGAGTGTTTACACGAACGTGACTGTAGCGTATCGCATTTTTTAGTGCATCACGCGACTACATACGGTGCATCCCCTTGCGTCTGCAACAGTGGTTTCTAGCAAGGCGGAACTTGTTTTCAGCGATGATGATAAGTGGTTCTTGAGGGAAAGGGAAAGGTTGACGCTGTCTTCTGCAGCCCTTGAGGGAGCACGGTTCAGCGCCAACGGGGAGGGGTAAGTGGGAGCGAAAGAAGGGATAGAGTGGAGTCGCCATGGCTGGGCGAAGCAAAACCGGCAGGCATAGGCGGCACGTATCAGGCCGAGATGGAAGGCCTTGGTGTGCTGCAGAGTCTGCAGGGGTGTGACGGCGTTTCGTCGGTGAGTAGAGCAGAACGCACGATGGCAGCCGTCTCACTCTTTCCTCTGTCCCTTGATGCGATACGCCAGCGTTTACGGGCGCATCGTGAGTTAATTTACCAGTCATGATCTACCCTCTCGCAGCGCAATACTACGATTCGCCTTGCTGGCGCATTACCGCTGTTTACATGGGCGCGATGCGCTAGAAATTCGATGCGATCCGCCATTTGTCGTGCAAACGCGGGAAATGTGACATGTTTTTGTGGTATTGGTGTAGGCGTGGTATGTGTCTGAGTGGGAATGACAAGCCGCGGTGCTCGAAGAGGTATGCGTTCGATTCCCAGTCGTGGCGGCCGCTTTCCCATGGGGGCGGAATCAGAAAACGCTCGTGCAATGTGCTTTGTGAAAACGCTAAAGAGCAACAGGTGGTCAAAATGAACCCACTGCTGCGCTCCTTTTAGCCTACTTTGTGGCTCCCGTGACAGTGAACCCCGAAAGTGTTTTAATTTTGTCTACCGCGTTCAGTGTTTCAGCGGCATGGGCCTGCTGCTTAACTCAGCGTAGCAGAATCAATTCGACAACGCAGGTGACGCAGTTGAATATAAATGCTCAAACACGCTCTTTTATTTCTGTGCACGCGGTAAGATAACTTTAGCTTGACGAAATTAATCAGCCCCGAGGAGTGTGAGGACAGGTTCTTTTATTTTAATGTTTCAGACGGTTCTCTTAGGCGGAGCCTCCGAGAACCCAATTGAGGACAAAGCCGTTTGTTGTAGAACGCACACACAAAACATTTATAAAACTGAAAACCAAAAGAAAACCATAAACCAAACACTCAATGAAAAACTCACAATAAGAAACACTCAGAGCTAGCATGCTAACGATGTCGGGCAAGTTCGGGCAGACCGCGAACGTGTGGGCGCACAACAGTCTCGACGCGGAGAAACGGAGCCGAGACGGATCAAGAAGTGGCGTCGATCTCACCAAAGGTCGGTGTATTGGATCGTTGACAGGGATACCGGAGCGTAGCAGCTCTGGCTTGGAGGGAGAAGCCTGGGCGGCACGGGGGGCAGACGGCAGCGGCGTTCTGGCCAGGCAGCTGGGTGTGGAACCCGGCCCGTAGCCCGACTGGTCACGTTCTGTCCACGGGCGCAGAAGCTGGCCGGCCTCGGGCAGCAGTTGACGATTGGGCAGAGTAGCGATGCCGAGGAACGGGTTGGCAGGAGGCCCCGGTCGGGTCAAGTCCTGGTGGCTCGGGTTCGGAACGCCACGGCCCTTCTTCAACTCCCGGTCCAGTGGCCGACCTTCTCCTGGTGCAGCTTCTGGCACTCTCCCTCTCTTCTGCCAGCGCGGCTCACTTTCCTGCCGATCTGGCTGATTCGTTGTCTCGAAGCATCGTGGTTTCTTCGGATTGGATGCCTTTTCTTTAATTGTTTCTTATTGCGCCGCGCGTTCACGTGCCGGACGCTCTTCGACGTTGTCGTCTTCCATCCAGCAAAGAATTCGCCTCCGCGCGCGCAGTCCTTGTCGTCTGCTATACTTGTTTGTCTCCAACCAACGCACCGTGTCGCGCACTACACATCACATAAGCCCCCTTTTGGGAAAAGTTTTTCCATGGGAAAAACTGCCGGTTAGTGCGCACCACATTTCACCACATCACAAGGACATCACTGGCAGTAAGCGGCATCAATCGTTTTTCAAGCGAAGTTTGTATTGGCTCACAAGTTTCGGTGACGTTGTAGTCGCGCAAAAACTCACGTGTGGCGCATACCCGGATCGGACATGAGGGTATGAGCCAGGGACAAGAAAGAAAGAAAGTAATGAAGGAAGAAAGAGCAGGTGCGGGGAAAGCTGCGCCGGTGCCAGATCACGTGACGCACACGACCAATCAGGGTCGTTTGGTGTGTCGCGGGGAAGGAAAGGGGTTTGCGCGCGCTCCGCCGGGCTTCCGTAGCCTTAGATCACTTTCGGAGATCCGGATAGGAAGGCTGCGTGGTGCGTTCCGCCGAGGAGCTGGCTGTGTTTGAGCAACGGCGCCGCGAAGTCGCTCGGGAAAGGGCTCGTCGTCGACGGTCCGATTCTAGCGTTAGGGCTTCGGAAGCCCAGGTGAAACGTCAGCGTCGTCTTGCCCTCCAGGAACCCGACAACGGTGGTGGACGCGTCGGCAACGCTAGGGCCAACTTCCCCGGTGCGACGGACAGGTTTCAACGCGATTTTCTCAACCGGAACTTCGGAGCCAGCTGCAGTGCGTGTGACCGGTTGTGATTCGAGCACAACGTGGTACTCATCAGCGCAATTTCTTCCGAGGAACGCTGAAGAAACACACGACAAGCTTCGTTTACCCCCATTTTCTCGACAGGGGAGGGGCTGCATATTTTTTTTGCTCTTGTTTCTTTGTACGGCAAATCTACAGCTTTGGTCGCGAACGTTTTGCGTCTTCGCAAATATAGTCAGCTGGAGCCCGTCGTGACGTAATGACACAGTCTTTATGACGAAAGTTTAATCTAGAGGTTAAAAAAAATTTGGCACCACAACGTTTAGACGCATATAGCGGAGCACACTCGTGCGCTTTCGTTTGAATTCTCGAGTTAGGCGAAGTGCTCCATGCCAATGTTATATGGTCACCACAACAAAAGTCACTTCCACGGTCACCAAAGATTGCTAAACTTTATAAGGATATTGCCCTTGCGCGATTAAAAAAAATTAGGTAGAATGAACGCACTAGTTAGAATCTGAGAAGCGAAGCTTTCTGTGAAGCGGTTAAATACGTGATTCTAAGGAACTGGCTGTACTCTGCACAGCGGGTTACCGCTACACTCTGCAGCATAGCGATCACCTACCTTCCAGTGAAGACGGCAAGACACGGATGCCCCCACCACATGACCCACGTGATGGTGCATTACACTGCCTCAGGGATTGGCCCCTTTGCTATGAGTCAATGACACCGTAACGAGAGTCGCCGTGCCGACTACGGCAGGTGGATCCTGGAGCTAGTGCAACAATAAACTACACTTTACTCGTCGAAAGGCCGACCAAGCGGACGCGCCACGCCCCAAGCCCTAGGAAAATATGCTCTCGATGACGTGTATTTCTTTCAATGAGAATATTTAGCCACCAGTTATTTTGTCACTGAGTAATGGCGTAGAAAACAATCCAGAAGCCAGGACGGTGAGGTTTGTAAGGACGTTAGCGCTGTCCTGCATGCGAGCTATTCGCTAAGAAACCCAGCATCGAAATCCACGATCACAGAGACTTCGCAGAGAAAGATTTAATTTAGTCAAACTTGCAGGGCCGGTAAATGCACGCTGACCTGCCTCAGCGGCACAGTGGCTGTGTCTTTCTACTGCTGAAAGCGAGGTTGTCGGTTTGATTCTCGACCTTGGCGACGACATTCCGACAGGGGCGCAATGGAAGAACGCCCGTGTACCCTGCTTTAGGTACACCTTAAAGTACATCAGGGGCTCAAACTTAATTGAAAGCCCCTCCCCCTATGGTGACCCCCATAGCCCGCAGTGGAGATCTGCGATGCTGTAGCCCAGAATTTAAGTTTGAATGCACTGCGACGTAGCTGTGAAGTCCAGTGTGCCCTCGTTCACCGTACGTATTTATTTCTTGTTCTCACGATGCAGCAGCAGGCGCCTGCGACGAGACCAGCTTGGCGGCCAGCCTGCGGGAGTGCGACGCCAAGTTTGGCCCAGCCAGCGCACACGACATCGAGCTCAAGGCGAAGACGGTCTGCTCGTAAGTACAACCAACTCAAAAGGAGTTTCATTGAACGGACCTGAAGCACAGCCTGACTACTGTAATCGTTGCAATTGCCACGAGAATAATACATACTGCAGGATATCTTTTTTTTTTTGTCTTGAAGCAGGCCTTTCTTGAGGACAGCGCTCATAACAGGGCTAATGGTTGATTATACTGGGTGTCTTTTTTAAACATAGGCAGAATTTTTAGACTTCAAATCAAAATGCATAAGTGAACAACTAGCAAGGTTCTACTAATGAACTCTCTAATTACTTTAGCGCACATATCTCACTGCACAAATTTAACAAGCTTTAAAAATGGCACAGGTCACACGATAAGCGCTGTCAAACTTGCAGTATAACCGAAATGTTGTTCCACTTACTTTTCTAACAAAACGCCTTCTTATTAATGCATTGAATCTCTAAGGTTACTGGAACGCCACAGAATTTCGTCACAAATCTTCGGTAATGTGTATCTCGAAATCGATGTCATCCTCAGAATTCATTCAAAGTGGACATCGCTTTCGAAGTCAACGGCTACACATTAAATGCCTTAGGCGCAGAAGCATCCGACACAGGACAAGAGAGCCACACGGAAGACAAACACACACATGACGCGAATTTTTAACAACCAGTTTATTTGTGGGATCAAAGCACACATATCGTTATCATCACCATTTATTTTACCCTTAATAGCCCTTTACAGGGCATTACATAAACGGGAGACGAGGAATAACAAAAAAGACATGACACAAAATGAATGCAGTAATTAACAGAATGGCAGTCGTTCTTCAAAAAAATAAGTACGAGGCAAGAATAACAAAGCACAAAATTTATTTACAATTTACAAATTTATTTAAAATTTACAAATGTAGTAATAGAAGCAGTGGAAAATTAAAGCAATCAGAAACTGCCAATACATAAAGGAGGAGCAGCAAAAGAGGGAACCCAGAGAAATATGCATAACAGAAACAATGATTACCAGTAATTAACATATTGACAGTCAACCAGACAATGAAATACAAAAGTTGCACACTAAAGAAATAAATTACAATCATTTTAACCCGACAGTTTACGCATCTAACAGCAGCACCAAAACTAAAATAGAGAATGTGCAAGACATTAATGAAACACTGCTTTACATAAATGATCAAACAAAAAGTGCTGTAAAGACTCTAAATTTAGCTGGATCACGCTGAAGAACGGCAAGTTCGGGAAGACTGTCCCATTCTTCGATGGCTGTATGGCCATGGAAGAATGGAACAATCTTGATAGACGAAAAATTGCCGCGCGACTGGCCGCTCACGGCATATTTCGTGTATTCGTGGGCTTCTGTCATGCTACAAAAAAAAGCACTTATGTACCTCGTATTGAGAAGTACAAATCTGGATCGAAAGTTGTTCATGCTGCTCTACAATTTTCTCATTGACACCTTTCATTTACTTCTAATATTTGAGAAGTTGAATAATTAACTAAGACTAATAGTTTAATTATAAAAGAACAGTACAAAATTAAAAGTTTCGCCCGAAAGGGCGAACCTGCGACTTTTGCGTGTGCGAGATTGAGCCGCGATCGCCAGCTCACCGTCGCACACTCGCACATACAGCATACGGCACGCGGCGACTATTTTATCGCTTGTGGACTTTATACGGAACCTCACGGCGACGCCGACAGCAGGAATGCGCCTGGAGTGCCTATAAAACTGCTATCCCAATAATAGTCTGAGCATCTACAAGTGACGGCCAACAACATTACATTGGTTTTGTCCACTAACGTGGCATTTGCATAGTTTTTAAAGGTATGGTTAAAGGTACGTGGGACAACCTGTATATCAAAGAATTGCTCTATGGCGTGAATGTTATTCACAAGATAGACCCCGTGCATGGCGTGATATCCTTGTCAGCATGCACCGAACACGTGTTCTGTTACGCACCCAGTGAATGGTATATGCCTCCATGCTTTGATCCCGCAAGTAAACTTGTAGTTGAAAGTTAGCGCCATGTGCGCGTGCGTTCTGTGTCGCTCTTTCCTGCTGTGTTGGGTGTACTATACCTAATGCATTTAGGATGACTTCACAAGCGCAACGTGCAACGTTTGTCAGCGGCTACAATTAGCAAATTCCAATATGTGCCTAAAGATATTAGTTTTAAAGGTAAGTAGCAATACTTCGTTAATTAGTGAAATATTAATTTTGGATTTCTCGTGCAAGTAATGTCCACCTCGAGCGTAATCGAGCTCGATGCGTTTGTGCTACATACCTCGAGTGATTTTGAAAAATTATTTAAACGACGCAATCAAGGACAAGAATGGAAACGATGTGGACGCTGGGAATATACTTCGTGACGCGTTCTCCTTCACCACTCACACTAATAAATCGGTCAATAAATCAAAATTGACAGTCACTTATGTATGATGTGATCTAATGTGATTTGAATGACTTCTCTAATGCATAAATTGGTTACGTCCATGATACGTGACGTCATACATTGTCACGTGTCCTTGGCAACTCTGCCCTAATCCACTTTGGTCAAATTTGTACCAACCTTAATCCACATTAATGCAGTTTAATCCACTTTAATTCACCTTGCTCTAATTTGTACAAACCTTAATACACCTTTGTATAATTTGTAGCAATCTTAATCCACCTTAACCCATTTTAAACCACCTTAATTCACCTTGTTCTAATTTATACCAACATTGATCGACCTTAATCCACCTTCCTCTAATTTGTACCAACCTTAATTCACCTTAATCAACGCAGATCATTATTTTGGGGAGCACTCGCTGAGGACAACGTCGGCTTTACTGCCCTCATGGGACACATAATGCTTTCTCATTAGTAAATACCAGAGGGCTGTTCATGTGCGTGACGCGCAATCAACCGTGTATAGTGTGACGCGCAATGTGCGTGACGCGCAATCAACCGTGTATGACAGAACAAGTGCATATTGCAGACATGTCACAAAAAGTGCACAAGCCCAACATATTTACACGTGCACCTATTTATCCTTTTCTCGGAACTGCATTACATCGGCTAACAGCATTACATCGCTCATCGCAAGATGCGCCTGCATGATTTGGAACTTACTCGAATGTTATCGTTGATTCCATCTGTTGTGTATGTTTTCACCAAACCTCGGGTAATCAGATTGTATGCGCGACACGAACTGTGTAGTACTTTTTGAAAGGCACGCGGGCACAAGCGTTTAGCTTGGAACCATCGATGAGTCATGTATAAAAGCCGACCTATACAAATGCTGAATTATTTTCGAGTTAAAAATATACTGCAGTGCGCGCTCAAGGGCACTGCGTCTACTTGCTTCCTGAAGGTGGCTTTCCCGCAATTTTTATTACGTAATGTCTTTACAGAGTAAATGTCTCATTTGTAATTATCCTGCAATATAGCTTATGGTAGAAACGAGGGGCTAAATTAGGCTAAGCATTATTGTCATTGCTATGACTTCAGGAAGGTTACTAATAAGAAACTACAAGAATGAAGCTAGGCTAATGCATGCGAATACTGCGCATCATCCGCATTGTGGCTTCGCCGCCATATTGGGAGCTCACGACGTGACACTTACGCCACATTTTCTTGTAGTATTGTTTCTACACAGCTGTGACTTAAACCTGACAATCAAACAGTCTTGTTGTGGATGGAAAGCCGATGAAAGGCCGGCAGTGAAAGCCTGCTCGAACCTGGGTATTTTCGGTTAAAGGGGCCCCGCACCTAGTCTAGCGATTTTGAGCTGACAGGCGTTGTGCATACAATGCGCGCTAACGATCGTGTCTGCTACGTATTGCTTGCCTACGCGCCGCCGAAAGAACTGAAATTTCAAACCAAACGCCGTTCGGCCCTTCTCCTCGCGGGTGCCGTGCAAGTGCGCCTACATAGTACATGACAGTACTGTGACATCACTCGTAATGACACGTGACTTTGAGAAATAGTCAAGGCAAGATCAGTTATGTGTTTAATCTGCTGCTTCAATAGCCGAATTACAGTTTAGAGCAATAATAAAGAATACAAACCGAATGTCTGCGTGTTTTCGTCTTACGTCGTACCGTAGCAAGAGAGATGTACAGCCTCCCGCATTTTTACATATATCGCGCAAGAACACTGTAATGTCGTCGTACGTCGTCCTGAAGGGAACATCGCATTAGACGACTTTGCACAGGAGAGGGCTTAGTGCACTTGAGAGTACCTCTGCCGGTCTCGCTGATTATCGCCGCTTAAAGGCGCTAAAATGATGCGTGATGGACGCTCGCGCCATATAGCTAAAAATGCGGGAGGCTGTACTTCGTTTCGTCTGCCTGTTACAATGTCGTGCAGTCACGCTCGCAGAGAACGAAACTATGTTATACCGTGTTTCAGCGCCGCGATCATGCTCTTTCATCATCTTGCGCCTGCCTCGGTGCTCGTGACTGTGGCACTGACTTATGCCGCTAATCAGGTGTTCTTGTGCAAAATGCGCAAAATCGTCCGCTGCGCGAAACGAGACAAACGGAACAGCTTGCGCGCGAGACCATCACCGGAAGTGCCCCATTCAGCGAAAATGCGCCAAGGAAAGAAAAAAATTGAAGGCGGGGCCGGTAACGTATTCCTCACGCGATCCTGCGGCTCCGGTATTAAAAATGATACGGTTTTACGTGCCATAACCAAGATCTGATTATGAGGCACGCCGTAGTGGGGGACTCCAGAATAATTTGGACCACCTGGGATTCTTTAACGTGCACCTAAATCTAAGTACACGGGTGTTTTCGCATTTCGCCCCCATCTAAATGCCGCCGCCGTGGCCGGGATTCGATCCCGCGACTTCGTGCTTAGCAGCCCGGCTCCGGTATGGGATAACGCAGGGAAGGAATTTCGCTTGCGCTGTTTAAACGGGACAAGTGGAGAGCGTGTCTATGTTGGCG
The DNA here is from genome assembly GCF_013339745.2 of Dermacentor silvarum. Taxonomy (NCBI): domain Eukaryota; kingdom Metazoa; phylum Arthropoda; class Arachnida; order Ixodida; family Ixodidae; genus Dermacentor; species Dermacentor silvarum. Next base: position 21,865,968 of record NC_051164.1, on the reverse strand, counting down.
GTGACGCTCGCCTCCTGAAAATATGGGTTCTCGGCACTTCAAATACCTCTATTGCTGCTATTAATGAACTAATTTGAATAATTCTTACGGTAGAACACTCTTTAAAGGGCACAAACAACTTCCAGCGTATAACCGAAAAAAATTTGCTGTGCCGCCAGGTGAGGGGTCCTTTAAGGTCGTTTGTTTAAACCACGCTCGAGGCTGCTATTTTCCTGGCAAGCGTGTAGTGGCACTATCTTTTACGACCGAAATACGGGACTTCTCGAAACCAGCCGTAACGTCAGGGTTATTTGTACTCTGATGACCTTGTTAAAAGCGAAGTATTTAGTAAACAACTTGAATTGCCTCTTACGAGTAATCCCAGGTCATTGAGATGTGTGCACTCGATGAACTTGTTTCAGTAACATTAATAACCCTCCAAACGCAAGCCGGTGATATGTTTCTGCTTTAACCGAGAGAATCATTCTACTGTATATATATATGGAGAAAACTGCCTGTACCTCCACATCAGCGCACTGAAATGGCGATACTGCGCTCGGCGCCGCAAGCGGTTCACGATTTATATATAAATAACAAATAAACGGCATGCTGATTCTTCAGTGCCATATTTTTCAGGGAATTCGGAGAATACAAGGCGTGCCTGCTGAAACTGACGCGAGTTAGTGGATGCGGAGACGCTCCGCCACTCGCCAGACGACTGCAGCGAATGGATAAGTTCGTGCAAGAGCAACTGCCCTGCGTTGAGCATGCCAACGGTAAGTACCTCTACCATAGTCGAAAGACACGGGTTTCAACTGCGCCAAGAAAATAAAAATCACAGCATATCCACGGGGTGAATGATGATGAGTGGGCGAAGCTCCTGAGGGAATCATCGGATCTCCCGCTTAAGGGGACGCTAGCACAAACGCGTTAGAAACGTGCAGTACTCTCTAGTAAGGGGGAGCGGCCACAGCGTCTTACGCAGCCATTTACACATGCCGGAACGTGCACCGCGTTTGCCGACGCCATCACATGACTGCTGAGAGAGTATACCCCCCCCGTATTCATAAACGCTCCTCGACTTGAACTTGACTTGCCACCGCCTTGGGCAGCGCGTTCGAAACGCGTTGAAGGTAAGGCGGAGAGGCCACAGCGTCTTACACCAGCTTCTTACACGGGCCGTAACGCGCTAGCACAAACGCGTTAGAAACGCGCTAGAAACGCGGCCTTTCGTTAATGTTGGGTATTTATAGCCATCGTGGTGCGTGTGTCCATGTCCGCTTCGTGGCGTAGTGGGCTAACGCCGCGCGCTCGGAAGCGAGGGGTCCCTGGTTCGATTCCGCGCTACGGACACAACTTCGGAATTTTTTTTTTCTCATTTTTCTCAGACTGGTTACACACTACTACTACGACGACGGGGACGAACGGGTGCCGCTATAAGGAGCTTCGCCCCTAAACATTTAGCAGATACCATCAAAAATGATTGTAATTGTACGTGATTAGCCCGAACGAACGAATGAGAGCTCATGACGCCCATCGCCCCTCCCTTAACTCGAGAGAGCGCTTACGCCACAGTAGCGCCCTCTCGCTTTGTGCGAGAGCTTGCGCGACAGTAGTCCCCACTCCCTCTCCTCCTCCCCAACATGCACCCTCTCCATTGGCGCCTTTGTGTCGCAAGTCTGACAACCGACCACCACACGCTCGAACTTCCACAATTCCCGAACTTCTCAACAAAACGTCGTCTTATGCATTGAAGCACAAAAGTAACTGGAACGCCAGTGCATTTCTCCGCAAAGTTCGGGAATCAACATCTCGAAACTGGTGTCATCCTGAAAATTCGTTCCAAGTGACTCCAACTCCACGGCTAGAGTTTGTAAATTGCAATATGGGCATAAGGTAATTAGTTTAAAACTTCATTAGTGCATTTTTGGTAATTAGTCGATTATGCATTTCACTTTATTGTGCAAGTAATGTCTGCCTCTTAGAGTAGACCAGCTCGTAAACTAGAATTCTGCAATCGCTGCCGGCAAACATTAAAAAAATTTTGAAAGTGTTCGCTGAAACACCCGGTATATAAGAAGCAACAAAGGGCCCAGCACTCATCCTTGAGGCGCACCTGAACCAACTGGCGCCGAAGGGGATGAGACATCGTTAGCAAAGACGAACTAAACACCAGACGTAAGGAAAGCGCGTATCCAGGTAATTATGGCGGGATCAATATTAAGCAAGCTTTGTTTATGTAACAGTAGCGAATGGCTTACCTTGTCAAATGCTTTAGCAATGTCTAGAAATATGCAGTGAATTACAAAACCAGTGTCTAAATATACATGCAAGTCGTTAGTGAATGATAGGAGCTGGGTGTCACACGCAAAATGTTTGTGGAAACCGTGCTGTGTGGGAGTGAAAAAATTGTTGCCCTCCATAAAATGAACTAGATGTGTGAAGATAACGTGTTCCATTACTTTGCAGGGTACGGATGTTACTGGCACCGGCCTGTAGTTGGGATTATGAGTTTCCGTGAATTTGTGGATCGGAATTACTTTGCTTGTCTTCCAGTCTGTGGAAAGGGTTCCAGAATTATACGATTGCGAAAAAATAAAATTTCGCATTACGGAGTATCGTAATCGTCGGTGAACTTTTTTGCTTTGATATTATTCTTTACTGCGTGTGCCTTTGTTTTTCGCTTTCGTGTTCTGTTCGCAGAACCGGGACTAAGCTTTTTAGGAGGGAGCGTTGACACGCGTGTAAATTATTAATCTTTCGGTGAACGTTTCTCACGAGACAATCTGTTGTACGATGCTATCGTTCAATGCAAGACGCGCCTTTCGGTATTGGAAGTTTCTCGCATGTTATCGCTGGTCCATCCGTGTATGTTGTCGCCGAACCTTGTTTAATCAGATGTATGCGCGACACAACTTGTGCAGTACTTTCTGGAAGGAACGCGGGCACCAGTGATCCAGAACTATCGACGATGTCGTGTACAAAAGTCGACGCGCTCGTCACACCATATCAAGTTCGGTGATCAACGAGTGTCATGGTCGCTATCACTGGCTGAGTGTTTCTGGTTTTGCGGGCACAGGTTCGCCCAATAAACGGTTAGGTTTTGTGAATTGCTTTCTTTCATTGTGGTTGTTCACCGTTACTAAAACGTGACAATAATATTGACAAAAAATTCACCGGACGATTACGAATACTCCCTAATGCGAATTTGAGCCCAGCGGTAACATGTTTTCATTTTGTGGTAATTGAGGCAAAGAATTGAGAGAGGACATGTAACAAAGTCCGGCGATCTGCGGGTCAAGCGCGTCGGCTTTTATACATGACTCGTCGAAGGTTCCAGGCAATCGTTGCATGCTGCCGCGTGGCTTCCAGAAAGTACTACACAATTCGCGTGGCGCATAGAATCAGATTACAAAACAATCGCAACCATGACAGTCGAACCAAGCGCGAACGGGACCAAACAAACAAACCAAACAGCGCGAGCGAGAGTTGACGCGAGCAGATGATAGTACTAAACGAGTGGTCCGGCTGCGAACAGATTCTCGCCCTCCTCTTGCGCTCTAAATAAGCGGCCCAGCACCACTGGGATGCCGATGATTTCTGAGAGGATGTGCAGTGTGGGTTTGAAAGTACTTGACAATGGTTTTGCGTTCTTGGATGACGAGTGGTTACATTCCGAAGGCTTCGAAGAAAGCTAATGTCACACGGGTACAGAAAATGTCAGCGGTAATGACCATAAGAACTTCCATCCAATTTTGCTTACAAGTACTTGCTATAAGCTTCTTGAGCAAATGGTTTCTCAAGATCTTTGGACATGCCTTGGTAATTACGATATAATATTTTCCCACCAACTTTGATTTCGAAGACGTCTACCTACGATTACCCAGCTCACTGAACTCGTTCACGATCTCTCTTACACAATCCGCGGTCAGAAAGACATGATTTGTATATTTCGTGAAAGTGCTTGACAAGGTGCCTCATCCAAAGTGATTGTTGAAAAATTGGCCATCTTTAAGAAGCCCAACGCAAAACAGCAGGTACTCCTATGGTCTGCGCAATAAGCAGTTCAAATATATATATATATATATATATATATGTGTGTGTGTGTGTGTGTGTGTGTGTGTGTGTGTTGTGTGTGTGTGTGTGTGTGTGTGTGTGTGTGTGTGGTGTGTGTGTGTGTGTGGTGTGTGGTGTGCTCTCACGCAATGTGGGAATCGATGTAAGCAACGCTCTCTATGATGTTTGCTTTGATTAGCGCTAATCGGGTGATGTTGACGGCGAATGTTTCATTTATTCAGCGTTTAGTCCAATACGAGAGTTGTGAGTTGACGTTAAACGTTACTTGTGTGCACAAACTGCTGTTGGTCCTGCATAGTACACCGAACACGTAGGGAGACGTGTTAGCTTCTGGCGTTGTTGTGCGCTATTGTTCATAATCCCTCAGAGGGTTGAGCATTATCATTGCCTCACATGGCAAATCGGATCGTTCCAGAAGTGTTACACTTTAGTTGAATTATGGGGTTGTACGTGCCAAAACCACAATCGGATTATGTTTTCTGTAAACGTTGAAATACTAGCGTTTTTGTACTTAGCTTCCGTCGACCTGCGGCTGCTACGGTAGGGTTTGAACCCGTGACCTCGAGCAATTTCATTGCGGTCAAGTTACCGTGGCAAGCACAGAAGTGTTGATTTGACGTGCAACCGAATGCGTAATGTCACCTAGACACTTCAGTGCTTTAATGTGGCTTTGCGTCTGCACGCTCTGCGTCAGTTTCGGCTTGACAAATTTGCCACGGTGTTTATTTTTCAGATTTAGGAGAAGCGTATCGTACCTTCAGTTTGCCCCCAACTTCTGTTTACTATGGCCTTCTCACGCCATCTTTTCCCCTCCCGTCCTCTCCCCCTGTCTGGGAACTACGAGAGTGGCAAGGCTGTTATTAACTCGTTTCGCGACTGTGTTAGTTCTACCCATTCTTTGCCTCCCCCCCCCCCCCCCTCTCTCTACCATTATAGCTACTTCCCTCTAGACTTTAAAGTTAGCAGAAAGGTAAGCGCTGTAGTTTCTGCAATGCTTTTGAGGGGGTTCACGGATAATTACAACTTTCAAGAGGCCACGGTGTTAGAAACATCATTTAGGTTCTGGCACTCACTGCCGCCCGCCGCGGCGGAGAGCGCTTACAGATAGTGTCTGCTGTAGCAACGGCCCATCGGCCCTTCAGCCGCAGTGCCCTCCACAGAGATGCGGCCGGCGCATGTGCTGCAGCCACGGTATATTTGTAGCACAGGCGTCAGCCGCAGCTGCGTGAGGGGCGCGGCGGCTCAGGGGCCGATGGAGCCGGGCCATAACCTAGGAAACCTCGGCCATTTGCATGCTGGTGTCTCAACGAACGCTCGTCCTGCCGGCGCGTCCGCTGGTTTTGCGGCCGAACAATGTTCTGGTGGCGCCGTTGGGCGGACTGTCAACACCATTATATTTCTTACTCGCAAGAGGCTAATGTGGCAACACCCAGGGAGCTCCAGAACTGCGAACTAACAAACACTGGCATGGCGCTCTTTGGCCATACTTGGCTCTTGCGCCACTAAACCACACACATTCATTCATCATTCATTATTCATTCATTCATTCATCATTATTCATTCATTCAGTCATTCATTCATTCATTCATTAATTAATTCATTCATTCATTCAGGGAGCTCCAGAGGGGCATGGTGCACGTGAAGGGCATGGTGCACATGCCACACGATGGAAAGGTCCAAACGAGTTTCTCGCACTCTGACCCACCCCCCGACACAAACTCATCATCAGCCTATATTTATGTCCACTGCAGGACGAAGGCCTCTCCCTGCGATCTCCAATTACCACTGTCTTGCGCAAGCTGATTCCAACTTGCGCCTGCGAATTTCCCAAGTTCAGAATCCCTCCACCTAGTTTTCTGCCGTCCCGACTGCGCTCCTTCTCTTGGTATCCATTCATTAACCAAAATGGTCCACTGGTTATCCATCCTACGGGTTACATGGCCTGCCAGCTCCAACTGTTTTCGCGCTTAATGTCAACTAGAATATCGGCTATCCCGTTTGTTTCTCTGATCCCACCATGCTCTCTTTCTGTCTGTTAACGTTAGGCCTAACATTTTTCGTTTCATCGTTCTTTGTGGGCTCCCTAACTTCTTCTCGAGCTTCTTTGTTAACCTACAAGTTTCTGTCCATAGGTTCTCACCGGTAGAATGTAATGATTGTACCCTTTCTTGCAACGACAGTGGAGCTTCCCAGTCAGGAATTGGCAATGGCTGCTGTAAGGACTCCAGCCAATTTTATCGTTATGTAAATACCGTTCTCATGATCAGGGTCCCGTGTGAGTAATTGACAACTAGATAAACGCACTCTTTTACAGACTCTAGAGCTGACTGACGATCCTGATTCTTGTTCCCTTGCCAGGCTATGAACATTATCTTTGTCTTCTGCATATTAATCTTCATCCCCCGCTTGCACTTGCGTGGGTCTCAATCAATTGCTAGGTT
>NC_051164.1:21824377-21859371 GCF_013339745.2 Dermacentor silvarum | reverse complement strand
GAACGACAAGCGCAGCTGGGAATAAACAGATTGTCCAAATGGGCAGATGAGAATGGTTTTAAAGTAAACGCCCAGAAGAGCACTTGCGTACTCTTTACAAACAAGAGAGGCATAACGCCTGTCCCCAGTATAGAAATCAAAGGAGATGCGCTCTCTGTGAGCAGCGAGCATAAGTTTCTAGGCATTATTTTAGATTCCAAGCTTACATTTATTCCTCATATTAAGTATCTGAGGGCAAAATGCCTGAAGACAATGAACCTTTTAAAGCTTCTGTCACGTACGACTTGGGGTAGTGATCGAAAGTGTCTGCTTAACCTCTATAAAAGTCTTGTCCGCTCACGTCTCGATTACGGAGCTATAGTGTATAATTCCGCAACGCCAAGTGCATTAAAAATACTAGACCCCGTTCACCATCTGGGAATCCGCCTCGCGACCGGTGCTTTCCGAACAAGTCCTATCCAGAGCCTCTATGTAGAGTCGAATCAGTGGTCACTCCATCTGCAGCGTTCATATAGCAGTTTCACGTATTTTCTGAGCAGACGCGCGAACACTGAACATCCTTCTTATTCAACTATAAATGACATGACCGCTACCACACTCTTCCATAATCGACCGGCAGCGAGAAAGCCCTTCTCTTTGCGCGTGAGGAACCTCAGTGAGGAAATGGGTGTTCCTGTTCTTAAACATTGTCTTATGGCTCCAGCAAAACTGTTACCACCGTGGCAGTGGCAACTCATAGATTGCGATACATCATTTGTAGAGGTTACGAAAAACGCACCAGAGGCACACATTAAAATGCACTTCCTAGAGCTTCAATCCAAGTACTCATGCGCAGAGTTTTACACAGACGCTTCTAGGTCACATACCGGCGTGTCATATGCAGCCATCGGCCCATCCTTCTCGGAGTCCGGTGTACTGCACCCGGAAACGAGTATCTTTACGGCTGAGGCCCATGCACTATTGTCGGCCGTGAACCATATAAGGAAATCAAAACTTCAAAAAGCAATTATATTTACAGACTCCCTAAGCGTCGTGAAAGCCCTGATGTCACTCTGCAAACACAAAAATCCTTTACTGACTGAGCTCTATTCCATCCTATGCAGAGCGTATATATCAAACCGGCATATAATTATATGCTGGGTGCCGGGTCATAGAGGCATTGAGGGTAATGTTCGAGCAGATCAAATGGCCACATCTGTTACATCTCAGGCTATTAACCCTACAACTGCTGTTCCTGCAACAGATTTGAAGCCTTTCCTGCGAAAGAAACTGCGAAGCCACTGGCAACGCTTGTGGGATGCTGAAATAAATAATAAGCTTCACTTCATTAAACCACAGTTAGGTTTCTGGCCTCCCATAACGAAAACACGACGAACTGATGTCCTATTCTGTCGTCTCAGAATAGGACATACATATGGCACCCACAATTTTTTGCTTACTGGTGACGAACCACCAACCTGTGGTAGATGTGGTGAAAGGCTGACCGTCCTCCATGTCCTCGTGGAGTGCCGGGAAGCCGAAACAGAAAGAAGGAAATATTTCCACAAGCGTACCAATATCATGTCCCGCTTCACCCCATTATGTTTCTTGGTGAAGAACCGCTTTTTAATGCCAAAGCCGTCGTCAAATTTTTGAACGATGTGGTCCTGCATGTTATTAGCCCAACTAGTTCGTAGCGCATCCTCTCTCCAGAGGATGCCGCTGTGATAGTAGTTTTTTTTTTATATATAGCACATGCCTCCAGGCCCTTGTGGTTCAAGGGCTCTGTTTAGGCAGTAGTGCTTCTTGCCAATTACTGCATTTTAAATATTTTAAATATAGTATTCTTCTTTCTCAATGCATTCTCAATTTCATAGTACACCTCATTAGTCATTGCCATGATTTTAGTACATGTATATTTTACGCACTATACAGCGATTATTTTAGGCCCCTTTACAGCCACGCCTCATCTACTTCGCAGAATTCATTGCTCCACTACAAACTCACAAACACTGGCATGGCGCTCTTTGGCCATACTTGGCCCTTGCGCCATTAAACACCATACATCATCATCATCACGGTTGGCGCCTGCAGCCTTACGCGTTAAGTGCTGCAGCGTCCCCTAGTTGGGCTCCGTGGTGGGTGGCCGCCATTGCCGCCGAAATAAAACAAACCGTTATGGGAACACCAGCTTTTCCCCGCATACTTGATCGTCATCCTCTAAAGAGGGGACGCACCGATGAACTTTGCCTATCTTTCAACCGACCAAAAGATAACTATCCAAAATACCATGTTGTACACAGTGAGAACTCTCAAAAACCGGCCAGATCAATTTCACCATTCATTGTTGCGAAATCTTTAACCGAAGCTTTAGGGTCAGGTTACAAAGTGATCAAAATGGCTAGCGGAGACCTTCTTCTTGAGGTCCCTCAGAAACAGCAGTACGAGAAACTCGGCAACCTTGTGACGTTCGGCAACATACCAATTTCTGTATCACCACACCGATCAATGAATAGCTCACGCGGAGTCGTATCAGAAGCAGACCTCCTAGAATTATCGGAAGCAGAACTCCTGGAAGGGTGGAAAGATCAAAACGTCACCAATGTAAAACGTATCATCATCAGACGGGACAACAAAGAAATCCCCACCAAACATCTTGTGCTAACATTTGGATCTAGCGTTCTGCCTGAAACAATCGAAACAGGATACATTAAGTTAACTGTCCGACCATATGTCCCTAACCCTAGACGGTGCTTTCAATGCCAAAGATTCGGCCATGGCTCGCAGAGCTGTCGTGGTCAAATAACTTGCGCAAGGTGTGGAGTCCAGGGCCACTCCTCTGACAATTGTAGTGGCACTCCTCACTGTGTGAACTGCAGTGGTGACCACGCATCCTACTCACGTTCCTGCCCGAACTGGAAAAAAGAAAAGGACATAATCACCCTAAAAGTAAAAGAAAATATTTCTTTCAAGGAAGCCCGTAAGAGGTGCTCACTTTTCCACAGCACACCTTATGCTGATGCGGCGCGTCGGGGGGCAGCGTCGCAGCGGCCACTGCCACCTGCCCAGCCCGCGCGCAGCGAGCTGTCGCTTGTGGCTCCTGCCCCTGGGGTGGAAGGATCTAAGCCTACTCCACCCAACCAGCAAACAGGCCCGGTTACTCTAGGGTTGCCGGTAGCACAAGAGCCCGCGGCGACAGCTTGCGATATGAGTAGCGAACCCGCAGGAACGCCAGCAGCTCCCACGGTGGGTGCAGTCAAGGCTGCCTCACCCTCTCCGGCCTCTGCTGGCGCTGGCAACAGCCGGCGCAGCTCAGGCCCAAAGGCAGCCCCATCGACCTCCGGGCTGGTGGGCACAAAGGTCTCGTCCTTCGCGGCGAGACCTTCTCGCGAAATTTCTCGCTCGCAAGAGCGTGTGTCCAGCGCCTCACATGAGGCAATGGACACTACACCCATCCCGACGGCGCATCAAGCGCCTAAGGAGCGGCGAGGTTCCCTCGACCGCTTCAGAAAGGACAAATCCCGCGTTACAGGGCCTGGAAAGGGCTCTGTAATCTAAGGCAACACTTCCTTTTTTGTACACACAGCACCAATTTTACTTTCGGTATGGATATACAAATCATACAGTGGAACGTCCGAGGCATTCTTAGGAACCTCGATGATGTGCAAGAACTTCTCCACGAACACAATCCAAAAGTTCTGTGTGTACAGGAAACTCACTTAAAATCGGAACATGCAAACTTTCTTCGACAGTATGTTACGTTTCGTAAAGACCGCGATGATGCTCTTGCATCTTCAGGCGGTGTTGCCATTATAATTCAGAAAAGCATAGCGTGTCAACGTATACCACTGCAAACGCCCCTCGAAGCAGTGGCAGTTCGAGTTGTTCTCTTAAACAAACTCGTCACCATTTGCTCGCTTTACATACCCCCACATTACCACTTACACAAACATGAATTCCAGTCCCTAATAGACGAATTACCAGAACCTTATCTTGTTGGGGATCTCAATGCACACAGCGGACTGTGGGGCGACTCTCGCATCGATGCTCGAGGCCGTCTAATTGAAGGCTTTCTTTTCTCATCCGGTGCATGTCTGCTAAACAAAAAAGAACCCACATATTATTGTCTTGCAAACAAAACTTTTTCTTCTATAGATCTCAGCATAGCTTCTCCATCCATATTACCCGAACTTGAATGGGAAGTTATAAAAAACCCTTACGGGAGCGACCATTTCCCAATACTGCTGAGAGCAACCAGACAACACGAATCTCTACCACAAGGTCGATGCAGCGGACTGGGAGAAATACCAAACACTTACCAGTACGATCTCGTGGGCTGACATGTCTTCGCTCGAAATTGATGAAGCCGTTGAGTATTTTTCTAACTTGATAATTGATGCAGCTTCTAAGTGTATCCCCCAAACAAGTGGACTTTCTAGCAAACGCTGTGTTCCATGGTGGAATGAACAATGCCGGAACGCGCGTAGGCAGCAGAACAAAGCATGGAGGCAGCTTCGCGATTCTCCTACTGCTGAAAACCTTTTCAATTTTAAGAAAATCAAGTCCCAAGGTAGGAGAACGCGCAGACAAGCCAGGAGAGACAGCTGGCAAACATTCTTATCAAGCATCAATTCATACACTGATGAGGCCAAGGTTTGGAACCGGGTCAATAGAGTAAGAGGACAACAAACACATCCGCCTCCCCTGGTAGACACGCAGGGAGACACCCTGGAGGACCAAGCGAACCATCTGGGTGCACATTTTGAACATGTGTCCAGTTCATCGCACTATTCTACAGCATTTACAACATACAAATCAGCAATAGAAAAACAAAAACTAGACCGAAAGAGCACCTGGAACGAGCCATACAACTTACCTTTCTCTCTAGCAGAACTGCATGCATCACTCGCCTGCTGCAACCAATCTGCCCCAGGCTCTGACCGCATACTATATGAAATGTTGAAGAACCTGCCCTCCGAAACGAAGAAAACCCTTCTCTGTCTGTATAACTGTATATGGACCTCCGGCAAGATCCCCTCTGCCTGGAAAGAGGCCATAGTGATTCCTATCCTGAAGCAGGGCAAGGATCCATCGTCCGTATCCAGTTATCGGCCCATAGCTCTAACAAGCTGCATCTGCAAAGTCTTCGAGAAGATGATAAACCGCCGTCTGATACATTTCCTAGAATCAAGCAAGCTCCTTGACCCATACCAGTGTGGGTTTCGCGATGGCCGATCCACCACTGACCATCTGATACGCATAGAGGCTCAGATTCGTGAAGCCTTTGTCCACAAGCAATTCTTCCTGTCTGTTTTCCTCGATATGGAAAAAGCATACGACACCACGTGGCGGTTCGGAATACTAAGAGACCTCGCACACTTTGGAATACGTGGCATTATGCTGAATATCATTGAAAGTTATCTGTCCAACCGCAGATTCCGTGTTCGTGTGGGTAGTGCCTTATCAAGACTATATGTGCAGGAAACTGGAGTACCACAGGGTGGTGTGCTTAGTTGCACCCTCTTTATCGTGAAAATGAACTCTCTGCGTCTGTACATCCCACGCAACATATTTTATTCAGTATATGTCGACGATGTACAGATAGGGTTCACGTCATGTAACCTTGCAATCTGTGAGCGGCAGGTTCAGCTTGGTCTGAACAAACTGTCTAAGTGGGCAGACGAGAATGGGTTTCGGCTTAACCCACAAAAGTCCACATGCGTCCTCTTCTCCAGAAAGAGATGTCTGCACCCTCATCCCAACATCGAGCTACAGGGTGAGGGTCTACCTGTAAAAACTGAACACAAATTCCTAGGCGTAATTCTAGATGCGAAGTTAACGTTTATCGCACATCTAAAGTATTTAAGAAACAAATGCCTGAAGACAATGAGCATCTTGAAAGTGCTGTCTCGCACTACGTGGGGTAGTGACACAAGATGTCTATTGAATCTTTATAAGAGCCTCATTCGATCACGTTTAGACTATGGTTCCATTATATATCACTCCGCGACGCCGAGCGCCTTGAAGATGTTAGACCCTGTCCACCATCTGGGCATCCGCCTTTCTACAGGTGCTTTCAGAACGAGCCCCGTAGAAAGCCTCTACGCTGAATCAAATGAATGGTCGCTCCATCTGCAGAGAACGTACTTATCCTTGGTATATTTCCTAAAAGTGAACTCAAAGTGAACTCAAACAATTCGCACCCTACCTACACAACCATACATGATCTGTCCAGTGTCCAAACCTTTCAGAACCGCCCTTCCGTTAGAAAGCCCTACGCACTGCAAGATGTCTTGCCGAAGAAATGGATGTGTCACTCCACGAGCACGATGTCATGCCCCCTCCTGTACAGCTGCCACCATGGCAGTGGCAGCTGATTCAGTGTGATCTGTCCTTCATTGAGGTTACAAAGCATGCGCCGATCCTACATATCCGTATGCATTTCCTCGAATTGCAGCACAAATACTCTTGCCCGGAATATTTTACTGACGCTTCAAAGTCCCACGCTGGCGTGTCTTACGCGGCGGTCGGTCCTTCCTTTTCTGCTGCGGGAGTTCTACACCCAAACACAAGCATCTTTACAGCGGAGGCCTACGCCATCCTGGCGGCGGTTAAACACATCAAACAGCTAGACATACGCAAGGCAGTCATTTACACTGACTCCTTGAGCGTGTTGAAATGTTTAAACACTCCAAGTAGGCACAGAAACCCCGTAATTATAACTCTTTATTCCACCATTTGCACCGCGTATGTATCCAAGCAGCAAATTGTGCTCTGCTGGGTGCCAGGGCACCGCGAGATCGAAGGGAATGTGTTGGCCGACAAGCTAGCCACATCAGTTCATACAGACGCTGCCACTTCACCCATAGCCGTCCCTGTAATGGACCTGAAGCCCTTCATTAAGAAAAAGGTCAGGACCTACTGGCAACGTCTGTGGGACAGAGAAACGGGCAACAAATTACACACTATCAAGCCTCATCTCGCTTATTGGCCACCAGAATCGAAGACACGCCGCACACAGGTTACACTTTGCAGACTCAGGATAGGACATACATACAGTACACATGCTTACTTATTGTCCGGTGGCGATCCGCCTGTCTGTGATGAATGTGGCGAGCCACTCAGTGTACTTCATGTCCTCTTACAGTGCCCTGAACTGGAGCCTCGGAGGAAAAAACATTTTCCATTACAATCACGGCAATATCTCCCATTACATCCTTCTATGTTTTTGGGCAACGAACCTCTTTTTAAATATGAATCACTTCTCGCGTTTTTAAAAGACATACCTAATTTCCGTGTTATCTACCCAGGTGACGTGTAGCACGGCCTCTCTGCAGAGGCCACTGCTGCGGTATTTTATTAAAGAAAGCACGTGCCTCGTGGTCTTTGTTCACAAAGGCCTTCGGTAGGCGTTGTGCTGCTTTTATATCCTTAATTTTAGCACCATGACCACTTCTCATACATTCACGACCCACAGATCACTCCACACGTCACTGCCATAATTCTATTCGATATATGTTTTACGCCTATATACCGCGATTTGCTCTTAGGCCCCTTTACAGCCACATAGCATCCTACCATCGGAACCCACTGATCATGGCAAACATACCATTCATTGTCTTGGCGCTCTTTGGCCACATTTGGCCCTTGCGCCAAAAAACACCAAATATCATCATCATCAACAAACCATTCTGCATAGCAGAACTGCAGGCAGCACTGAACTGTTGTAATACATCGGCCCCAGGTTCAGACCGCATAATATATGATATGCTGAAACAACTACCCTTCGAAACACCAAAAACCCTCCTTTCCCTTTACAACGTTATATGGTTTTCCGGCGAGATCCCCTCTGTTTGGAAGGAGGCTATTATAATTCCAATTCTGAAGCACGGAAAGGATCCTTCCTCTGTATCAAGTTACAGACCTATAGCGTTAACAAGCTGCCTCTGCAAAGTATTTGAAAAAATGATTAACTGTCTCTTACTACACTTCCTCGAATCAAACAAATTGCTCGACCCATACCAGTGCGGTTTTCGGGAGGGCCGATCCACCAGTGACCACCTCATACGTATCGAGGCACGTATCCGTGAAGCTTTTGTTCATAAGCAGTTTTTCTTATCTGTATTCCTTGATATGGAGAAAGCCTATGATACTACGTGGCGGTTTGGGATATTGAGAGACCTCTCACACTTAGGTATACGCTGTAATATGTTCAATGTTATCGAAAGTTATCTGTCTAATCGCGCATTCCGTGTTCGAGTGGGCAATGTGTTGTCACGGAAATTTGTACAGGAAACTGGAGTGCCGCAGGGCGGGGTGCTCAGCTGCACGCTCTTTATAGTAAAAATGAATTCTCTTCGTCTATACATACCACGTAACATCTTCTATTCAACATATGTTGATGATGTGCAGATAGGATTTCAATCAAGTTCTCTCGCCATCTGTGAGCGACAGGTCCAGCTTGGTCTCAACAAGGTCTCCAAATGGGCTGATGAGAACGGGTTCAGACTGAACCCACAAAAAAGCGCCTGTGTAGTTTTCTCTAGAAAAAGAGGCCTGCACCCTGATCCTGAAATTGTGTTGCATGGTGAGCGTCTGCCTGTAAACAGGGAATATAAATTTTTAGGCATAATTTTAGACGCAAAATTAACCTTTGTACAGCACATAAAGTATCTTAAAAACAAATGTATGAAAACAATGAATATCTTAAAGGTGCTGTCACGCACAACCTGGGGTAGTGATAGAAAATGTCTTATGAACTTGTATCAAAGCCTCGTACGCACACGACTAGATTATGGAGCCATAGTTTACCAGTCGGCTACTCCAACTGCTCTGAAGATGCTGGACCCTGTCCACCACTTAGGCATTCGCCTCTCCACAGGCGCCTTTAGAACAAGCCCAGTGGAAAGCCTTTACGTTGAATCGGATGAGTGGTCACTTCATCTGCAGAGAACATATTCGTCTTTCATGTATTTTCTGAGAGTGAACGCAAACAGTGAGCAGCCCGCGTATTCCACCATACATGATTTGTCCAGTTCTCAACTATTTCGCAACCGGCCCAGAGTGGCACAGCCTTTCTCACTGCGTGTTAGAGACATAGCTGAAGAAACAAGGGTTCCACCCCGCAGGGGCGTCTGCGTCAGCAGGCGTTTGGTGTGTTGCGACACCACGGACCCGAGCACATGAGGGTCGGACCCTCCCACGCTTAACCGTGCGTGGCTTAGCCGTGTCCGGGGAAAAGGGGATCCTGGGGGTTGAGCCGATGCCGGGAGTTTTGGACCTCTATGGCCCCCCGGTGGAGGCAACACACTTCTTTGGCCTCCGCTTCACGTAGACGGCACCCCCGGACTGACCCACCCGGGGGAAATCGGTAGTTGCCTTTTCCTGTCTCTCTCTGCCTCCAGCCTTCGTCTTTCTCTCTCACTTTCCATCTGTCCTGTCTTCTCTTTACTTCGTTTTACTTCCAACCTTCCAGGCAGCAAGGGTTAACCTAGTGTAGTTCATCCAACCTAGGGTCTATTATATTAGGTTATAGCAGTGATGTATAGCTGGCGTCTGCGAGTGTTACTAAAACCTTGTAGCGCCCCCTCGTTGGGCTCGGTGGTGGGTGGCTACCATCGCTGCTGAATAACAAGAAAACAAGTAATGGGTACTCCCTTCCCTTCCCTACCTGATCGCTCTCTCAAGAGAGGGCGCACCGATGTCACGTTTCAGTTCCTAAGCCAAACCAAAGAAAACTTCCCCCGCTTCCATGTACTGCACAGTGAACAACAAGAAAAATCAGCTCGAGTAATTTCCCCGTTCCTTATGTCCAAATGCCTTGCAGAAAAGCTTGGCCCAGGCTACAAAGCAACTAAAATGGCAAGTGGAGATCTGCTTCTCGAAATCTGCAGCAAATGCCAACACGATAAATTGACGACTCTTGAGAAAATCGGGGACATTCCCATAACAGTCACGCAGCATAAGTCCATGAACACTGTCCGTGGGGTAGTCTCAGACGACGACTTGATCGACCTTAGTGAAGTGGAATTGCTAGAAGGATGGAAAGAGCACAATGTGATCGATGTGAAAAGAATCAAAATACGCCGTGATGATAAGGAAATACCTACCAAGCACCTGATTCTGACATTTGGCTCGAGCAGACTTCCTGAATACATTGAAACAGGGTATATCAAAATACGCGTCAGGCCATATATACCAAACCCACGGAGATGTTTCAAGTGCCAAAGGTACGGCCACGGATCTCTGAGCTGCCGCGGGCGGCTCACCTGTGCTAAGTGCGGTGACCATGACCATCCCGCTGACGACTGTAACAACGAACTCCACTGCGCGAACTGCGACGGTGGGCACCCCTCATACTCTCGTTCTTGCCCTGCTTGGAAAAAGGAAAAAGAAATCATAACACTGAAAATCAAAGAAAACATCTCTTTCAAGGAAGCCCGAAAGCGTTTCTCAATAGTGCAGTGCACTACGTACGCCGATGTGGCACACAAGGGGGCAGTGTCACAACGGTCGAAGGCGACCGCTCGGACCTCACATGTAGGGCCGGCGGCTCCGCCTCCCGCCCCCAAGGCGGACGCGGCAGATGCCGCTCTGCCATCTTCGAAAACGGGCCAGCAGCCTAGTGGCTCGGTGGTCCTAAGCGCCTCTCCTCGTGAGGGGAGGCCTAAAGTACATGTCTCTTCGCGCGCAGCGCGCTCATCCAGTGCCTCCCAGGAGGCAATGGATACAAACGCAAGCATCTCGGCACCTTCGGTGTCGAATGAGCGGCGCAGCTCCCTTGAGCGTGCCGCAAAAGAAAAGCCGAGAATAACAGGACCCGGAAAGAAAAGCATGACATAAATGTAGAACTCTTGGCATGCAGAGTACACCTCTCTATTTTTTGTTGTTATGGCAACGCAGATCCTTCAGTGGAATGCTAGAGGTCTACTGCGTAACCTTGATGACATTAAGGAACTGCTAAAAAAATATAACCCCAAAGTACTCTGTATCCAAGAGACACATCTAAAATCTATCCACACAAACTTCCTGAATTCGTATGTCATTTTTCGTAAAGATCGCGAGAACGCCCTTGCCTCGGCAGGTGGTGTCGCAATCATCACTGTAAACTCTATTGCTAGCCAGCAGTTGATGCTTCAAACCCCTCTCGAGGCAGTTGCCATTCGTGCGATTGTACTTAATAAGCTTGTAACAATCTGCTCCATATATATCCCTCCCGACTATAAACTCAACAGCTTAGAGTTCCAATGTCTCATAAACCAGCTTCCGGAGCCATTTATCCTGCTCGGTGACTTCAACGCACACAATCCGCTATGGGGGGACCCGCGGTGTGATGCGAGGGGCCGCATGATAGAGCAGTTCCTCTTGAACTCGGGTGTATGCCTACTGAACAAAAAAGAGCCGACATTTTATAGCGTGACACACAACAGTTACTCTGCAATAGACCTAGCTATCTGCTCTGCCACACTACTGCCCTGCCTGGAATGGGACGTAATAAAAACCTATATGGCAGTGATCATTTTCCTATTTGTCTTAAAACATCAGAACAACATGATCTCTTTACACGGACCCCTCGATGGAAACTAGAATGCGCTGATTGGGCAAAATTTCACCAAATGACACAGATGCCTCGAAATGCTCTTAACGATTTTAATATCAACGATGCCGTCACCTTTTTTACCGCTTTTATAACTGACGCCGCATTCGAGTGCATACCACAAACAAACGGGGCTCCAAAAAAGAGGCGTGTTCCATGGTGGAATGAAGATTGTAGGACTGCTCGTAAGAATCAAAATAAGGCTTGGGGCTTGCTACGAAAGTGCCCAACGGCAGAAAATCTCCTAAATTTCAAACACGTGAAGTCGCAAGGCAGGCGAACGCGACGTAGAGCTAAAAAGAGAGCTGGGAAAAATTCATCTCGAGTATAAATTCCTACACGCAGGAAGCAAAAGTGTGGAACAGACTACGCAAATTATCAAGTCAGCAACCTTTCCTATTGCCGTTGGTAGATGATCAAGGCGACAGCCTTGAAGACCAGGCTAACGCACTTGGGGAACATTTTCAGCATGTATCCAGCTCAGCCAATTATTCAGAGGCATTTGTCAAACACAAAGCAGTAGCGGAAAATAAGGCGTTGAACCATAAATGTAGCCCCAATGAACCTTATAACCTACCATTTAGAACTGCCGAACTCAAAGCTGCCTTGAACACCTGTATGAAATCTGCCCCGGGACCTGATAGAGTCATGTACACAATGATTAAACATCTTCATCCTGACACACAAGTAGCACTACTGTCCCTTTTCAACACCATCTGGGCAGCAGGGTACATTCCAGATTCATGGAAAGAAGCTATTGTGGTACCTATCTTGAAACAAGGAAAAGACCCGTCCTCAGTCGCAAGTTACCGGCCCATAGCATTAACAAGTTGCATCTGCAAGCTATTTGAAAAGATGATTAATCGTCGGCTTTTACATCTCCTTGAAGCAAACAAATTACTCGACCCATACCAATGTGGGTTTAGAGAAGGTCGTTCCACAACCGACCATCTCGTGCGCATTGAAACATGTATTCGTGACGCTTTCGTCCACAAACAATTCTTTCTGGCCGTGTTTCTTGACATCGAAAAAGCATATGACACCACCTGGCGCTACGGTATTTTGAGGGATCTTTCAGAAATGGGCATCTGTGGTAATATGCTTAATATAATTGAAAGTTACCTATCCAATCGTACATTCCGTGTTAGAGTTGGCGATGCCCTGTCCAGGCCATTTATTCAGGAAACTGGTGTACCACAAGGTGGTGTACTTAGTTGCACTCTGTTTATAGTAAAAATGAATTCTTTGCGTGCATACATGCCACGAAATATATTTTATTCTACTTACGTTGATGACGTGCAAATAGGATTCAGGTCCTGTAATCTCGCAGTTTGCGAGCGACAGATTCAACTTGGCCTCAATAAAGTGTCAACATGGGCATTCGAGAATGGATTTAGGTTAAATCCACTGAAAAGTTCCTGCGTTCTATTCTCAAGAAAGAGAGGCCTACTCCCGGATCCTGACATAAAGCTGCATGGACTGCGATTGCCTGTGAACACCGAACAAAAATTTCTAGGCATTATTTTAGACTCCAAACTAAACTTCATTTCACACATAAAACACCTAAAGAACAAATGCCACAAAACAATGAACATCCTTAAAATTCTGTCGCACACAACATGGGGCAGTGACAGAAAGTGCCTCATGGATCTATACAAAAGCCTTATACGCACACGCTTAGAATATGGGGCCATAGTGTATCAGTCTGCCACTCCAAGCGCTCTAAAGATACTGGACCCTGTTCACCATCTAGGTATCCGCCTGGCAACCGGTGCATTCAGGACAAGCCCAATAGAAAGTCTTTACGCAGAATCAAATGAGTGGTCACTGCATCTCCAGAGGTCGTACTCCAGTTTCTTGTATTATCTGAAAGTACACTCTAACGAGGAGCACCCCTCTTATTCAGCTATAAATGATATGACTAGTGCCACCCTCTTTAGTAATCGACCTGCAATAAGACAGCCATTTTCACTGCGTTTAAGAAACCTCAGTGAGAAAATGGGTGTTTCAGTCCTTACAACTCCTCTAATGGCTCCAGTAAAGCTGTTACCACCGTGGCAATGGCAAATCGTTGAATGCGACACATCATTTGTAGATGTAACAAAACACGCCCCAGATGCGCACATACATATGCCCTTTCGAGAGCTTCAGTCAAAGTACACCTGCCCAGAGTTTTACACAGATGCGTCAAAGTCACAAGCCAGCGTATCCTACGCGGCTGTTGGCCCATCATTTTCGGAATCCAACGTTCTACATCCTGAAACTAGTATCTTCACGGCAGAGGCCTATGCAATACTGTCAGCTGCTAAACACATTAGAAAAGCAAAGCTCCCAAAGGCCATTATATTCACAGATTCCCTAAGTGTCGTCAAAAAGTTAAAATCACTACGAAAACAGAAAAATCCTGTTATAAACGACCTCTACTCTCTGCTCTGCAATATGTATGCTTCTAACCAACAGGTTGTAATATGTTGGGTGCCTGGGCACAGGTGTATAGAGGGTAACGAGCTTGCAGATAAAATGGCAACTACCACAGCTACAAAACCTAGCAATTCGTCCATACCCATTCCTGCCACAGACTTGAAGCCATTCTTACGCAAAAAACTCCGAAACTATTGGCAACACTTATGGGATCAACAAACATTGAACAAGCTTCATGTAATTAAGCCACATTTAGGGAACTGGCCATCATTAACAAAGTCACGACGATCTGAAGTTCTCTTTTGCCGACTCAGAATAGGGCATACATATGGTACACACTCATACCTTTTAACTGGTGCTGAGCCCCCCCTCTGTGGCAGATGTGGTGAAAGGCTGACCGTACTCCACGTCTTGCTGGAGTGCCGGGAAGCAGAAACAGAGCGTAGAAGGCATTTTCCTTTAGCATACCAACAACATGTCCCCTTACATCCGACACTGTTTCTTGGCCCAGAACCTCTGTTTGAAACCAAGGCAGTGCTTAACTTTTTAAATGATGTTGTACTGCATGTTATTAGCCCGAGAGATTCGTAGACCTCCCTCTATCTAGAGGGTATTGCTGCGAGCGTACTGTTTTTGTAGAGCACGTCCCTCCATGCCCTTGTGCCCAAGGGTCTCCGTGAGGTGATAGTGCTAAGGGAAGCGACGCATCTTTTTCGTATTATTATTATTATATTTCTTTTTCCTAGAGTATACATCATGGTCATAGCTGGTATCACTCATTATTGACATTATTTTAAATACCTGTACATTTTACGTACCTTGCAGCGAACATTTTAGGCCTCTATACAGCCTCGATACATTTTAAACTTCTCATTCACTGCATCATCGACTTCATCATACCATTTCTTGGCGCTCTTTGGCCATCCCTGGCCCTTGCGCCAAAAAACCCCATACATCATCATCATCATCATCAAGGGTTCCACTGTTTGAATACCACCTTATGCTCCCTGCTATACGGCCCCCGCCGTGGCAGTGGCAACTTATACACTGTGACACATCTTTCGTAGCTATTACAAAGCGCGCACCTGTCGCGCATATCCGAATGTACTTCCTCGAACTGCTGCACAAATACTCCTCTCCTGAATTTTTTACAGATGCATCGAAGTGTAATTCCGGTGTGTCTTACGCAGCGGTCGGTCCATCATTTTCGGATGCCGGTGTTCTGCACCCCAACACAAGTATTTTCACAGCAGAGGCCCACGCGATATTGGTCGCCGTTAAACACATTAAAGAATTTAATATCCCAAAGGCAGTAATATACACAGACTCTTTGAGCGTCGTAAACGCTTTAAAAACTGTAAAAAAATATAAAAATCCTGTAATTCTATCCCTTTACTCAGTACTATGCACCGCTTATGCGTCCAAGCAACATATCGTGGTATGCTGGGTGCCGGGGCACCGAGAGATTGAAGGAAACGTATTGGCCGACCAGCTAGCCACATCCGTCCACGCGAACGTTGCCAACACTTCCACGACTGTCCCTGTAATGGACCTCAAGCCCGCCCTAAAGAAAAAGCTCAGGGCTTACTGGCAGCGGTTGTGGGATAGAGAAACGGAAAATAAACTACACGGTATCAAGCCGTATCTTGGCAACTGGCCGCCGGTATCAAAGAACCGCCGCACAGAAGTAACACTTTGCAGACTTAGGATAGGACACACATACAGTACACACACTTACCTCTTGTCCGGTGGTGATCCACCCACGTGTGATGAATGTGGTGAGCCACTTACCGTGCTTCACGTCCTGCTGCAATGCGCTAATTTAAATGCTAATAGGAAAAAACATTTTCCATTACCACAGCGACAGCAAATTCCACTTCACCCTCAAATGATCTTAGGTATAGAACCTCTCTTTAAATATCAATCCTTGTTCGAATTTTTTAAAAATGTACACAGTTTTCATGTTATAGCCCCAGGAAATCCGTAGCACGGCCTCCTAACAGAGGTTTTCTGCTGCGGTAGCTGCAATAAAGAAAGCACCTGCCTCCCAGCCTTTGGGCTCAAAGGCCTTAAGGAGGCTTCCGTGCTATCTCCATATTCTTGCATTTTAGCCTCATGATCACTTGTCATTTGTACTGTACCCATAGACCACTCCACATATCACTGTCATAATTTTATACTATATATCGTTTTACGCTTCTACGATAGCGATTGATTTTAGGCCACTTTACAGCCATGTTACATCCTATCATCGCAACTAATCAATCGGCGCTTAACACAGCATTATCAGTCATGGCGCTCTTTGGCCACACCTGGCCCTTGCGCCACGAAAAACCACATATCATCATCATCATAATCGAATTTGCGCACCTGTGTGCGTTATGTGCGGTCTTTTGCACGTGAAGACTGCTAGACAATTAAGGTGATGCTGTGATTATATAAACACCAACTATACCGTTCACTGTCATTATTTTGCCATATATGTAACGTATCAGCCAGGTCATGTTAGCCGACGGTCTAGGAACTGCATGTGAATGTATATCCACGTCTATCTGACCCATTGCATGGACACTTATATGCCACTTTGTAAAGCAAAAATAAAAAGCAAACCGGCATGAAAACAAAACGAAATTACTGTGTGAATTGGTACCGTTGCATGAAATACTCTGATATCACTTTTTTTCTTGAAGGACACATGGCTTTGGAACTAGCCTGGAGCGTCACAGCAACTTGGCCTAGTGATCGTACGTGTTCGACATTGGAAAAATGAGTGGTCGGCGAATAAAAGATTTTCATGAACTTTCGCGCTGAGCGAACTAGCTGATAAGGAGCAGCTTGAGGTTGTGAGCCTTCAGTTTGATGGAGAGACAGATTAGCAAACGTGCAGTCGGGAGACATCGGGCTTCGTGCCTGTTAATCCACAGCCAGGATGCTCGAAGTGGCCTACTTCAGAAGAAAGTCGTATTAGCTCACTGAATGTATTGCATCCAGCTCATGTCTTGCCAGTCTGCACGATAAATTTCAACAGTGGTGCTGATGCTGACTGTACATCGCCCAGCATGGTGCATGTCTCTTCATCATCCGAAACATTTGGTGATGAAGCTGGTTATAGTGATCCAGTTTGTGTAGGTAACCAGCACAATGATGACAGTGGTGAAAATATGAGCACGGCGCATGTCCCTTCACCATTTGTAACATGTGGTGATGAATCTGGTCGTAGCAATTGAATTCGTGTAGATAAGCAACAGAATGACAGTGGCAAAAACATCAAACATTTCTTGGCGCTTTGGGCATGTCAAAACAATGTGACACATACAGCTTTGAACCAACTTTTGAACACGTTGAAGATGCATAATTGCTGCAGTTGTTTTGTAGATATGCCTTCTGATGCAAGAACACTATTGTCTACACCCAGAACTCTTGACATTGTGACTGTACCTCCTGGAAAATATGTGCATATAGGCATAAGCACCTGTCTGAACAATCTGCTGTTGTCTGCCCATGATATTTCAGCTATTCCATCGTGTGTTAAGCTTATGTTTTTTGTTGATGGTCTGCCTTTAACAAAGAGCTCTGCAATCCAGTTATGGCCTATTTTAGGCAAAGCAGAAAACATCCCAAACAGTGGCGTGTTTGTTATAGGCTGCTACCACGGCGACACTAAGCCAGATTGTGCAGATGCATTTCTTTCGCCTTTTGTCAATGAATTGTGCGATCTTTTTGCAGGATAGGTTGCTTGTAAATGGCAAGATGTTTAGTTTAGAGGTCAAGGCATTTATTTGCCCCACAGGGGCGTTTGCGTCAGCAGGCGTTTGGTGATTTGCGACACCACGGACCCGAGCACATGGGGGCTGGACCCTCCCGCGTCTAACCGTGCGCGGCTTAGCCGTGTCCGGGGAAAAGGGGATCCTGGAAGTTGAGCCGAAGCCGGGTGTTTGGACCTTTATGGCCCCCTGGCGGAGGCAACACACCTCTTTGGCCTCGGCTTCACGTAGACGGCACCCCCGGACTGACCCACCCGGGGGAAATCGGTAGTCGCCTTTTCCTGTCTCTCTCTCCCTAATATTCGTCTCTCTCTCACCTGTCTTCTACTCTCTTCCATTTACTTCCATTCTCCATGGCGGCAAGGGTTAACCGTGTGTGGCTATCCTACCTTGGGTACACCATATTTGGTTATAGTAGCGGCGTACGACTGGCGTCACGCAGACTTGTGCACAAGCTCTGCCGCGTCCCCTCGTTGGGCTCCGTGGTGGGTGGTCGGCGCTGTTGCCGAACTCGAACATTTTCTTATGGCAGCGCAAACCTCTGTTGTCTATGATCGGCCTCTGAAAAGAGGCCGCACCGAAGCAACGTTTCAGTCCTCCCGCGTCCAACCGTGCGCGGCTTAGCCGTGTCCGGGGAAAAGGGGATCCTGGAGGTTGAGCCGAAGCCGGGTGTTTGGACCTTTATGGCCCCCTGGCGGAGGCAACACACCTCTTTGGCCTCGGCTTCACGTAGACGGCACCCCCGGACTGACCCACCCGGGGGAAATCGGTAGTTGCGTTTTCCTGTCTCTCTCTCCCTCCAACCTTCGTCTTTCTCTCTCACTTTCCATCTCTCCTGTCTTCTCTTCACTTCGTGTTACTTCCAATTTTCCAGGCAGCAAGGGTTAACCTGGTGTAGTTTATCCATCCTTGGGTCTATTATATTAGGTTATAGTGGCTATGTACAGCTGGCGTCTGCATCTCCTTCGGGTCTTGTAGCGTCCCCTTGTTGGGCTCGGTGGTGGGCGGCTGGCATAGCTACCGAAATCACTGTTACCTTATGGCTTTATCGTCATTCCCCCGACTCCCTGATCGCTCTCACAAACGAGGGCGCACCGAAGATAT
Organism: Dermacentor silvarum; assembly: GCF_013339745.2. Classification (NCBI taxonomy): domain Eukaryota; kingdom Metazoa; phylum Arthropoda; class Arachnida; order Ixodida; family Ixodidae; genus Dermacentor; species Dermacentor silvarum. The sequence continues at coordinate 21,840,507 of NC_051164.1, read as the reverse complement.
TTTTCAATTCAATGGCAGCAAATTGCAAAACTTCCCCAGATTTCATGTTATCCATTCCGATAAACCCGTAAAGACGGTGAGAATGATCTCACCCTTTCTCGTTTCGAAAAGTCTGGCCGATGCTCTTGGAGCAGGCTACACAGCGTCGAAATTGGCTAGCGGCGACCTCCTTTTGGAACTCCGCGATGTGAAACAGCACGAAAAGCTTCCTAACCTAGTGTCATTTGGGGAGATCCCAGTGACAATATCCCCACACCGAACTATGAACACCAGCCGTGGTGTTGTCTCCGACGATGACCTCATGGAACTGACAGAAGCTGAACTGTTGGAAGGCTGGAGCGAGCAAAACGTGATCACTGTTAAACGAATCATGCTAAGACGGGACGGCAAAGAGATCAAAACCAAGCATATAGTACTTACTTTTGGCTCAAGCATCCTGCCCGAGACAATCGAGGCAGGCTATGTGACAACACATGTGAAAACACTCTACACTGTGTCAATTGTGATGGCGAGCATGCCGCATACTCGCGGTCATGCCCGTCTTGGAAGAAAGAAAAAGAAATAGTCACGATCAAAGTAAAGCAAAACATAACTTTCAAAGAGGCTCGCAGGCGGGTGTCATACCTGCCTAAAGTCAGTTTTGCCGAGGTGGCGCGTCAGGGGGCAGCGCCACAGCGGCACCCGGCGGCTGTCCGGTCCACACAGAGTGAGCCGGCGGTGACGCCATCCGCCCCCTCGGCGGCTGCGGCTAGCGCTGCTCCGCCATCTCAGAACAAGGGACCATCAACCTCCGGGCTGGTGGCCTCCATCCAGGGCCTCGTCCCTCGAGACGAGGCTTTCACGTCAAACGAACCGCTCGCAAGAGCGCGTGTCTAGCGCCCCGCAAGAGGCAATGGACACAACCGGCCAGACGGCGCCACCAGCGCCTAAGGAGCGGCGAGATTCTCTCGACCGCTCCAAAAAAAGACAAAACGCGCATCACGGCGCCTGGAAAGGGCCCCGTGAGCTAATATTAGTCTCTTAAACACACAGCACAAACACTTTCTTCATTATGGAGACACAAATACTACAGTGGAATGTCAGAGGACTTCTTCACAATCTCGACGACATTACAGAACTCCTACACAAACACAATCCAAAGTTGCTGTGTGTTCAAGAGACGCATCTGAAGCCCACAAATACAAACTTTCTTCGTCAATACATCATCTACCGCAAAGACCGTGACGTGGCGAACGCCTCGTCTGGCGGTGTAGCAATAGTTGCCGACAAGTCTGTAGCTTGTCAATATGTCGCCCTTCAGACGCCCCTAGAGGCAGTGTCAGTTCGGGCAATTCTTTTCAGTAAGTTGGTAACCGTATGCACCATTTATATACCCCCGAATCATCATCTCGAGAAAACAGATTTCCATAACCTCATTGATCAGCTTCCCGAACCCTACATACTCGTGGGAGATTTTAACGCTCATAACACGATATGGGGAGACTCACGATGCGATACGAGAGGTAGATTCATAGAAAACTTCCTCGTGAACTCCGGTGCATGCCTTTTCAATAAAAAGGAGCCAACCTATTATAACCTTCATCATAATTCATACTCATCAATAGACTTGGCGATTGGTTCTGCTTCCCTTTTTCCCGACTTGGAATGGAGTGTAATCAAAAACCCATTCGGAAGTGACCACTTTCCGGTCACACTAAACTTAGTAGCCCAACATAACTCCCTTCCGCATGTCCCTAGGTGGAAACTAGCCTCCGCCGACTGGAAACTTTTTAAAGAATCGACATTTATATCACCAGATTTTATCAGCGAATTTAGCATAGACGACGCAGTAGCGTATTTTACCGCTTTTATCATCGACGCAGCAAACAAGTTCATTCCACAATCAAGTGGTAGCTCATCCAAAAGACGAGTGCCGTGGTGGAATGATGAGTGTAAGGAGGCGCGGAAAAAACAAAATAAAGCGTGGGGCATACTACGTCGATCTCCAACTGAAGAAAATTTGATAAAATTTAAACACACTAAATCACAAGGAAGGCGAACGCGACGACAAGCTAAGAGGGCAAGCTGGGAGAGGTTCCTATCCGGTATTAATTCATTCACACAGGAGGCAAAAGTATGGAATGGGCTCAGGAGGTTTAAGGGACAACAAATTCATCCATTGCCCCTGGTGGATAAAGAAGGAAATAAGTTGGAAGACCAGGCAGACGCTCTTGGTGAACACTTCGAGCGCGTCTCTAGTTCCACCCACTATTCGGAGAGCTTCCTGAAATATAAAGCAATAGAAGAACGTAAGCCTCTGAACCGGAAATGTAGCCCAAATGAACCTTATAACCGTCCTTTTGGTATTGCCGAACTTAAAGCCGCCTTGTCAGCTTGTCAGAGCTCTGCACCGGGTCCGGATAGAATCATGTACGATATGATCAAGCGCAATCCTCACCCTGCGTACAGGGGATGCCAAAGGCATCCCCTGTACGCAGGGTGAGGATTGCGCTGTCATCTTGAAAACAATTGCTGAAGTTGTTGAATGCCCCATTTCATCGTCGGATATCGACGCAGTTCATCGTGTCCCCAGCAAGACTGCAGAAAAGAGCATTATCGCTCGTTTTTGCTCGCGTGACAAGAAAAATGAATTCATTCGTAAAGATCGTAAGGCACGTTTGCGTACGTCTCAGATAGGCCTGACAGGAAGTAAGGATAACGCTGTCTATGTCAATGAGCACCTGACCATTGACAACAAACGGCTATTCAGCAAAGCGCTCGCTCTCAAAAAGGCAATGAAATGGCGTTACCTTTGGACCGAGAATTGCCATATCAGGGCGCGTAAAACTGAGGACAGCAAGGACTTTCGTATAAGTGCCGAGTCTGATCTCCGCATCTTCACGTAGCTATCCATCTGAACAGTTGTCCTTTGCCGTATCTGCTGCTGATAACATCCCTGTATGACGTTGCTCTCAACGGCAGAAGCAAAATCGTTGCTCGCTGATTCTAACTGCTCATTACTACACATCAATGCGCGCAGTTTATGCAAAAACCAAGATAGCATTACGGCCTTTATTGACGCACTTGGTCACTCCTTTTCATTTTTGTGCATTTCCGAAACTTGGCTTGGCTCTTCTGATGGCAACTTATATGGGTTTCGGTCATTCCAATCCGAATACTGTCACCGCAGTTCTGATCGGCACGGCGGTTCGGCTATTTTCATATCCTCTGAAATCAAGTACGAACGTAGGCTGGACCTTCGTTTAAAGGTGTCTAACTGTGAATCAGTGTGGATCGAAACTAACCCGTCACCTTCGAGTAATCGCAAAAGTCTAATCATTGGTTGCATTTATCGCTCCCCATCTTCATCTATTCCCGATTTCCTACACAATCTTTCCACTGTTCTTCATAAAATTTCTGCTGAAAACAAAGAGATTTTAATAGTTGGTGATATTAATATTAATTTAATGGATGCTGGTAATAGCTCAGTAACATTATATAGCGATTGTTTTGTTGGTTTTGGGCTTGAGTCTCTAATTACTTCTCCTACTCGATTTTCTGCTTCTGGAACTAATACTCTTCTTGATCACGCCTTAAGCAATATCACACCATCTCCAAGTGCAGGTGTCATTGACATGCCTATCACCGATCATCTTCCCATTTTTATTACTTTCGCCGCAGAAAAAATGCACCATGACACTAGTTATTTCACTTCCAGTTTTGACCTGGATAACTTTGTTAATACAATAAGTGGTACCAACTGGGCGTCTATTAGCACTCAATGTGATCCTGAAAAGGCGCTCCAAAAATTCTGCTCATTATTTTTGAAAGCCGTATACGCTAGCACTACAACTGTCAAATGTAAGAAAAAAATTAAATTTCCCTGTAATCCTTGGATAACTAAAGGTTTGTTAACCAGCATGCGAAAAAAAGATAATCTTTACAGGAAGACTAAAAAAAAAAGCCGTTCAATGTAAGCCTAGCACATCGCTATAAACAATACACTATCATGTTGACCAATCTACTGAAAAAGAGCGCGGGTACACGGAGGAGTGTTAGATATATAAGGCGCGTCTGTGTAGCTCTCTGCAAATGCGTTTGTGGCGCAATGGGTTAAACGCTCGCCGATCTATCGTCGCGGACCGAGAGGTCGTGGGTTCGATTCCCAAATTTTGCATGCTTGTGGAACTTTTTCTTCTGGTTTCTTTCTTTGTATTATGTTCGTGTACATTGTAAGAACGTCATTCCGTATTTCCGTATGACGTATTTCCGTGACGGAAATACGTCAGTGAAGTCTTGGTGGACCCCGGCATAAAACACTTTCGTGTTAAAAATCGAAACGGCTTTATTACGAGAAAGAATTCTGCAAGGCTAGAAATAATCCTAAGAAGCAATGGCAACTTTTTAATGAATTTCTGAATACACCCCAGCGTATTATAACCATTGATGAAATAAATTATAAAAATGAAACCTGCACCGAATCAACCTGTATAGCCAACTCATTTAGTAATTACTTCTATGAAGTGCACAATAATAACCCGATAGCCTCTTCATATCCGTTAAAGCGTTGCAATCATACCTTCTTTCTTTTTCCTGTCTCAGCCGATGAGGTCGGTTCGGCCATATTAAATCTGAAAGAAACTAGCCCAGGACTAGATAATGTCTCTGCCTACCACTTAAAACTTGTTGCTCCTCGTATTGCTGAAACACTGAGCCACATAATTAATCTAATTTTCAAATGTGGCATCTTTTCCAGTTCGCTTAAGAAGGCCAAATTAATCCCTGTTTATAAAAAAGGTGATAAATCTCAGGTGTCCAATTATCGCCCAATCTCTATTTTGTCCTCCATTAGTAAACTTATCGAGAAATTATTTCTGAAGCGTTTAAACAGCTACCTAACAAAATTTCAACTATTAAAACCTTGCCAATTTGGTTTCCGTACTGGCAGTTCCACCAGCTTAGCTTTTATAGCATTCCCCGCAGGGGCGTCTGTGTAAGCAGGCGTTTGGTGTGTGGCGACACCACGGACCCGAGCACATGGGGGTTGGACCCTCCCGCGTGGACCGTGCGCGGCTTAGCCGTGTCTGGGGAAAGGGGGATCCTGGGGGTTGAGCCGATGCCGGGTGTTCGGGCCTCTAAGGCCCCCCGGCGGAGGCAACACACCTCTTCGGCCTCTGCTTCACATAGACGGCACCTCCAGACTGACCCACCTGGAGGAAATCGGTAGTCGCCTTTTCCTGTCCCCCTCTCCAATCTTTTGTCTTTCTTTCTCACTTTTCCATCTTTACTGTCTTCTATTCACTTCTTTTAACTTCCTATTTTCCAGGCGGCAAGGGTTAACCTTGTGTAATATATCCAGTCTTGGGTATATATATATTAGGTTATAGTGGGAATGTACCGCTGGCGTGCGCAGGGTGGAATATTTCTATTCCTGTAACGTCCCCAGGTTGGGCTCCGAGGTGGGCGGCGGGCATACCTACCGAATACAGTACTGCTATATATGGCTTCCAGTTTCCCCCCACTACATGATCGCTCCCTGAAGAGGGGGCGCACCGACGAAAGCTTCAACTTCTTTTTGAAACCTAAAGAAACCTTTCCCAAGTACCACGTGATACACAGTCAACATGAAACTAAGAAAGTCCGTACGATATCAAGTCTGACAGAGGCAATCGGCACGGGTTACAAAGTGACCAAAATGGGAAGCGGCGACCTTCTTCTGGAAGTACGTGACAAGCTCCAATACAACAAGCTGACAAAACTCATTGCGTTTGGTGATATCCCCGTCTCTGTGGGCCCCCACAGATCAATGAACACTGTGCGCGGTGTCATTTCCGATGACGACCTCCTTGAACTAAGTGAAAGCGAGCTGTTGGATGGATGGCAAGACCAGAACGTGGTAAAGGTGCAACGAATTAAGTTAAGGCGCGACGACAAGGAAATTCCCACAAAGCATGTAATAATTACATTTGGAACAAGTGACCTCCCTGATTCAATAGAGACCGGATATTGTAAACTCCGCGTACGACCGTACATTCCCAATCCGCGTCGATGCTTCAAGTGTCAGCGTTTTGGGCATGGATCTCAGAGCTGCCGAGGGCACTCTACTTGTGCAAAATGTGCATCAAAAGAACACACCTCAGACATCTGTACTTCCGCAACCCACTGTGCAAACTGTGACGGAGACCACCCCGCATATTCGCGATCGTGCCCGTCATGGAAAAAAGAAAAAGAAATAATTCAACTCAAGGTCAAACTAAACATTTCCTTCCCGGAAGCACGCAAGTGTTTCTCTGCACATAATCAATCGAATCCGTCCTACAGTGATGTGACGCGCCAGGGGGCAGCGCCACATCCTTCGGCGGCAGGCCGCGTCACACGGAGTGTGACTGTGGTTCCGCCATCAGCCCCCCTGGCAGGAGCAGCCAGTACTGCTCCGCCCCTTGCCACGAAGGGCCACCAGGCCTCCGGGCCTGCCGGTCCCAGGGCCACTGCTCATGCAGACAGGCCCGAAAAAAACCCGAGTGTCCCCGCAGCGCGGGCGTCATCCAACACCTCTGAAGAGGCGATGGATGCAAGTAGCACTATTCCGGCGTCTCAGACGCCAAAGGAACGGCGCAGCTCCGTGGAGCGTGCCGGGAAAAAAGGGAAAACCCCCATCACGGGGCCAGGAAAGGCCTCGTGAGCTAGCTTAATCTATCACTCTTAGACACACAGCACAAGACAAATATAAAATGGATACACAGATACTACACTGGAATGTCAGAGGTCTATTACACAATCTTGATGACATTAAGGAACTCCTAAATAAGTACAATCCAAGGGTGCTGTGTGTCCAAGAAACACACCTTAAATCTTCACACACTAACTTTCTCCGACAATATGCGATCTATCGCAAAGATCGCAACGATGGCCTCGCCTCTTCGGGTGGTGTGGCCATACTAGTAGATAAAGGTGTCGCCTGCCAGCATCTGAAGCTGCAAACTACCCTTGAGGCAGTTGCAATCAGAGCTGTGCTGTTTCATAAACTAGTAACAATTAGCTCTCTATACATCCCTCCCAGCTACCAACTCTCCAAAACAGAATTCCAAAGCTTTATAACAGAACTTCCTGAACCTTACATCATAGTAGGCGATTTAAATGCCCATAACCACCTCTGGGGAGATTCTCGTTGTGATGCAAGAGGGCGCTTAATTGAAAATTTTCTTTTCTCCACGGATGCATGCTTGCTCAATAAAAAAGAGCCAACATACTACAGTGTAGCACACAAAACATACTCATCTGTAGATTTAAGTATCGCATCAAGTACACTTGTGCCATACCTAGAGTGGAACGTCATCAAAAATTCATACGGGAGTGACCATTTCCCAATCATCCTAAAATTAACAAAAGCCGATGAGTGTTCTCCACATCTGCCCCGTTGGAAAGTCGACGGTGCCGACTGGAAACGATATAGAGAGCTGACATATGTGGCCTGGGATGACATCTGTACATTTCTTATCGATGATGCAGTGTCGTATTTGACGGCAATTATAACTGATGCTGCGTCACTCTGTATCCCTCAAACGAACGGATCGCCTTTTAAACGACGTATTCCCTGGTGGAATGAGGAGTGTAAGGAAGCTCGCAAAAATCAAAATAAGGCTTGGAGCCACCTTCGCGACTCTCCAACTTCCGAGAACTTAATCAGCTTCAAGAAAATAAAGTCGGAAGGTAGAAGAACGCGCCGCCGTGCTAAAAGGGAAAGCTGGCAGAGATTCATCTCCAGCATTAATTCATATACAGATGAAAGAAAAGCCTGGAACAGGGTAAATAAAATAAAAGGCCGCGAAACCCATCCTCTACCACTAGTAAATACACAAGGAGACACACTCATTGACCAAGCTGATTCTCTAGGCGCACATTTTGAAAAGATTTCAAGTTCATCCCACTACTCAGATACATTGCTGAGATATCAGAAACAAGCGGAGCGACTGCCTCTGGATCGTAAAGGTAATAGAAATGAACCCTACAACCGTCCATTTAATATGGCGGAATTTCAGGCTGCACTAAATGGTTGCAACAAGTCCGCTCCAGGAAGTGATAGAGTCTTGTACGAGATGATCAAACACCTAAACCCCGAAACCCACAAAACACTACTATCACTCTTTAATTCCGCGTTCTCTGCCGGTTACATTCCGCCCGCTTGGAAAGAAGCAATCATCATTCCTATTCTCAAAGAAGGCAAGGACCCTTCCTCAGCCAGTAGCTATAGGCCTATAGCCTTGACAAGTTGTATATGCAAAATCTTTGAGAAAATGATTAACCGGCGCCTCATCCATTTTCTTGAAAGCAACAAAATACTCGATCCCCTACAGTGCGGTTTCAGGGAAGGTAGATCTACAACAGATCACCTTGTCCGCATCGAGACAAATATCCGTGATGCCTTTGTACACCAACAGTTTTTCTTATCAGTATTTTTAGACTTGGAAAAGGCATACGACACAACTTGGCGTTTTGGAATTCTCCGTGACCTGGCTGGAATGGGAATCCGAGGCAATTTATTAAATGTGATTCAGAGCTACCTCTCTGATCGCACGTTCCGTGTCAGAGTTGGTAACGTACTGTCTCGACAATTCACACAGGAAGCTGGTGTACCACAAGGTGGTGTGCTGAGCTGTACATTATTTATTGTCAAAATGAACTCGCTCCAAACTGTCATACCACGTACAATGTTTTATTCTGTATATGTGGATGACGTACAAATAGGTTTCAAATCATGTAGTATTTCTATCTGCGAGCGACATGTACAGCTTGGGCTAAACAAATTATCTAAGTGGGCTGAAGAGAATGGATTTAAACTAAACCCACTAAAAGCACGTGTGTTCTCTTCTCGAACAAGCGAGGTATATTACCTGACCCCACTATTTATCTTAATCGGCAACAGCTACCTGTGAGCCATGAACATAAATTTTTAGGCCTCATTTAGACTCTAAATTAACATTTATCCCCCACTTGAAGTATCTGAAAGCGAAGTGTCTGAAGACAATGAATCTACTAAAGATCTTGTCCCGGACATCTTGGGGAAGTGACAGGAGGTGCCTCTTAAACTTGTACAAAAGTCTCGTACGGTCGCGCCTTGACTACGCAGCTATAGTGTATAACTCTGCTACACCTAGTGCTTTGAAGATGCTAGATTCCGTTCACCACTTGGGTATCCGTATTGCTACTGGTGCCTTCAGGACTAGTCCTGTTGAAAGCCTGTACGTTGAGTCCAATGAGTGGTCTCTGGATCTCCAAAGGACATATTTAAGTCTCTCCTACGCCCTGAAAGTTAGGTCAGACATCCATCATCCATGTCATTCTACCATTCGCGACATGTCTACTGTCAGGCTGTTCCGTAACCGCCCAGCCAACCGGCCTCCTCTGTCTCTCCGGTTAGAAGCACTGTCAGAAAAAACAGAGGTCTCTCTACTAGGGGATGTACTAATGGCCCCTACTTTGCTACCACCGCCTTGGGAATGGCACACTATTCAGTGTGACATCTCTTTCATAGAAATATCCAAACACGCACCGGAGGCACATATACATTCCCATTTTCTTGAACTCCAGGCCAAGTACTCCTGCACAGAATACTACACAGATGCTTCGAAGTCCACTGCTGGCGTTTCTTACGCAGCTCTCGGAGACTCATTTTCTACATCTGGGGCACTAAATCCACACACATCTATCTTTACAGCGGAAGCATATGCTATACTCTCGGCTATTCAACACATAAGGCTCACAAACGTCGCTAGGGCTATTGTCTTCACAGACTCATTAAGTGTGGTCAAAGCCCTAAGCAATCTACGGAAACACAAGAACCCCGTTTTTAATGAACTCTACAGTTTATTGTGTTCCGCATATATGTGCAACCAAATGATTGTCGTATGCTGGGTACCTGGCCACAAAGGTATAAAAGGCAATGAAGCTGCTGACACAAATGCTACGTCAGTAACCTTCAGCGATACAGACCCAAATATCCCCATCCCTGTCACAGACCTAAAGCATTTTCTACGCCGTAAGCTGAGGAAGCATTGGCAAGGAGAGTGGGATACCCAGGTACTAAATAAGTTACACATGATAAAACCAAAACTAGGGAACTGGATAACTGGGAAAACGGCACGATATAAAGAAGTGCTTGTTTGTCGATTAAGAATAGGACACACTTACAGTACTCACTCTTACCTCTTGACTGGGAATGATCCTCCGATTTGTAGTAAGTGCGGCAATATTCTGACCGTTGTCCATGTTCTTATTCAGTGCCCTGCTATCGAAGCAGAGAGGAAAAGGTATTTCCCTTCTGCATATCGTGAAAACATACCTCTTCACCCATCATATTTTCTTAGCCATGAACCGCTTTTTAACCTGAAAACAGTTTTAGAATTCTTATATGAAGTAAACACCCTGGAAATCATTTGGCCAGGCAATTTTAGCAAGTGATTAACGGCCCTTGTATTCAAGGGCTGATTTCAAGCCCTAGTATCACTGTTATATGTCTTACATCATACGTTTTTAACGAAACCCATTTGCCATAGCCCACATCACTAACTAGGTAGTGTCATTATTTTACCACTTACATGTTTTACGCCATTTACAGCGACAGTTTTTTAGGCCCTTCTACAGCCATGTCAGATCTACTTTGAGGAATTTATTGTCCACGCCATCCACAATTCATCGATAACATTACCATTTGTCATGGCGCTCTTTGGCCATACCTGGCCCTTGCGCCATAAAACACCACACATCATCAGCTTTTTTAGCATTAACCGATTACATCAGATCTTATATTGATAGAGGTGAATTCGTTGGCTCAGTGTTTCTAGACTTTACTAAAGCTTTTGACACTGTTAATCATCCCATTTTGTTTAACAAACTTGAATCGTTAGGTATAACAGGTCCAGCTTTAACTTTTCTAAAAAATTACTCACTTGACCGCGAGCAAACAGTCTGTGTAAGGGGTGCTTATTCCGAATCAAAAGTAATTAATCAAGGGGTACCACAGGGCTCAATACTGGGACCCTTGTTGTTTTGCATTTACATTAATGACTTATCTGATTTTCTTAGTATTTCTAATACAATCCTATATGCTGATGATACCACCATTTCCCTGTCAGACAAGTCTTTACCAAGCTTACTCCTTAAACTGAACAATGAACTAGCGAAAGTCGTAGAATGGTGTCAGTTGAATCACTTAATTTTAAACCCGGTTAAAACTCAGTTCATGATATTTAAAACAAAACAGAGGATGTTACCTTGCATACCCCAAATTACCCTCGACAGTCATTTTATTGCTGCCGCGGACTGTGTGTCATTCCTTGGCATACAACTAGATCCTAACTTGAAATTTACTAATCATATTGCACAAAAAACAGCTTACGGCATAAGAGCATTGATTAAATCACGAGCATTTTTTCAGAAAACGCATTACTATCTCTATACTTTGCATTCATTCATAGTCATATCACCTACCGTATTGCTTCCTGGGGAAACACATATAGCTGTCACCTCTTGTATATTCAACACATACAGAACCAGGCCATTTGCATAATCACCAACAGTTCTTTTTTTTCAGATGCTCTCCCGCTTCTTAAGGCTAACTCTATTCTACCTGTATCTGGCTTGTTTAAGTATCATTTAAGTATTATCTTCTTTAAGTTGCTTAACAAACAGCTTGCTTACGAATTTGTAGACTTCAACTTACTTACTAATACCAATTCCACTAGGTTTGCTCATATAACAACTTTCTCCTACCTAAATGTAGCACCAACTATGGAAAAATGACGTCCTCGTTTTCAGCGATCAAAATATGGAATGACCTACCACATTCTCTTAAACAAACATCATCATTGAATACATTCAAATATGAATTGAAGTGTTTTTTTCGTTGTAAATAGTTTCATGCCCGATAATATGTTGTCCTGTATAATTACGCCTGTTGATTTCCTTGTTTTTTTGTATCTTACCATTGTATTGTATTTTACGCGTTCTTTTGTCTTCTTTCAACGTTGTTAATTTTGCTGCTTTAACTCTGACTTGTATACATTTTTTTTTAAATTTTAACCGAGGGTCCCGTTGCAGTCTTTGACTTTGGGACCCTCGTCTGTATAGTATCGTTTACATAATCATTGTATTGAATGAATAATAAACTGAAACTGAAACTGAAACTTGCACTGCGACACGCAAATCACACTACTCACACTTTTCAATACCATCTGGGCTGCTGGGTATCTTCCATCTAAATGGAAAGAAGCTATTGTCATCCCAGTTTTGAAGCACGGTAATGATACTTCATTGCTGACCAGCTACCGGCCTATAGCGCTTACGAGCTGCCTTTGCAAGCTTTTTGAGAAAATGATCAATCACCGTCTTGTACATTTCTTAGAGTCGAACAAAATGGTTGACCCATTTCAATGTGGCTTTAGGGAAGGCCGATCTACAACCGATCACCTCGTGCGCATCGAAGCAAACATCCGTGATGCATTTGTACACAAGCAGTATTTCTTGTCTATATTTCTTGATATGGCAAAGGCGTATGATACGACATGGCGGTACGGTATCTTACGAGACCTGTCGCACATGGGCATTCGAGGGAATATGCTTAGCACTATAGAAAGCTACCTGTCTAACAGTACTTTTCGAGTCAGAGTTGGTAACGTATTGTCCCGCCCATTTATTCAAGAAACTGGTGTGCCACAAGGGGGCGTGCTTAGTTGCACCCTTTTCATTGTGAAAATGAATTCCCTTCACAAAGTCATTCCATCCTCAATGTTTTATTCAATTTATGTGGATGATGTGCAGATCGGATTTAAGTCTTGTAACCTTGCAATATGCGAGCGTCAGGTTCAGCTCGGACTGAACAAAGTGTCAAAATGGGCAAATGAAAATGGTTTCAAACTAAACCCTCTCAAAAGCTCCTGTATACTTTTCTCTAGAAAGAGAGGCCTAGTAGAGATCCAGATATTATGCTGCATGGACAACACATACCAATCAACACTGAACACAAATTTTTAGGCATTATACTTGACACAAAACTAACCTTCATTCCTCATATCAAGTACCTCAAAGCTAAGTGCCTGAAAACAATGAACATCCTGAAAATACTGTCACACACAACATGGGGTAGCGACAGGAAATGTCTCATGAACATCTACAGGAGCCTTGTACGATCGCGGTTAGACTACGGCGCAGTAGTGTATAACTCTGCTACCCCCAGTGCTCTGAGGATGCTGGACCCTGTGTATCATCTTGGTATCCGCCTCGCCACCGGTGCCTTCAGGACAAGCCCTATTCAAAGCCTCTATGTTGAATCGAACGAATGGTCCCTTGATATACAACGATCATATTCTACTTTTAATTACTTTCTGAAAGTAGACACTGATAAAGACCATCCTTGTTATCCTACCATCAACGATATGACCTCTGCAACACTTTTTCATAACAAGCCTGCAGCAAGAGAGCCACTCTCACTCCGTGTGAGGAGGATGTGCGAGGATATGGACGTTCCGCTTCTAGAAAATCACCTGATGGCTCCTGCTAAGCCGTTACCGCCGTGGTTGTGGCAGATCATTGACTGTGACACGTCATTTGTTGAGGTAACGAAGCACGCTCCAGAGGCCCACATTCGTATGCATTTTCGAGAGTTACAATTTAAGTACTCGTGCCCAGAATATTACACAGATGCGTCTAAATCGCATGCCGGCGTGTCTTATGCAGCCGTCGGCCCATCCTATTCGGAGTCAGATGTTCTTCACCATCATACAAGCATCTTTACAGCAGAGGCATATGCACTATGGTGCGCTGCGAAACACATCAAGCAGTTAAAACTAAATAAGGCGGTCATATATACAGACTCGTTAAGCGTCGTTAAAACATTGATGTCATGCTGCAAACACAAAAATCTAGTAATTGCAGAACTTTTCTCACTCCTATGTACTATTTATGCCTCTGGCCAACATGTAACGGTATGCTGGGTGCCTGGACACAGAGGTATTGAAGGTAACGTGCTAGCAGACCGAATGGCAACTTCCTTAGATACATAATCTTGCAACCTGTCCATAGCTGTTCCAGTTATAGACCTACAGCCATATTTGCGGAAAAAACTAAGAACGTACTGGCAACATAAGTGGGACGCTGAAATCCTTAATAAGCTCCACGTGATTAAGCCACATTTAGGGTACTGGCCATCACTGACCAACTCGAGACGAAGTGATGTCCTATTCTGTCGTCTCAGAATAGGGCACACTTATGGTGCACATAGTTCTTTGTTGACTGGCGGTGAACCTCCAATGTGTAGTATATGTGGGAACACCCTCAGTGTTCAGCATGTCTTCCTGGAATGTCGCGAAGCACAAGCCGAGAGGGAAAAACACTTCCCTTTAGCATATGGACAGTGTATACCACTTCACCTGACACTGTTTCTAGGCAGAGAACCGCTTTTCGACATGAAATCTGTTTTAGCATTCTTAAGTGACGTCCATACGCTTAACGTATTCTGCCCAAGAAATTCGTAGCAAGGCCTCCTGCGAGAGGCCGCTGTTGCGATGTCAACCCTTGTTTATAGCACATGCCTCCGGTCCCTTGTACTCAAGGTACCTGGTGAGGCTGTTGTGCTACTCGTTGTCAAGCATCACCTTTTCATTTTTAAATACATGTTGTCGCAACCTTGTTGCACATTTCATACTCATAGCATACGCCACTTCGGTCTCTATCATTATTTTACTACCTATATGTTTTACGCCATTTACAACGACAGTTTTTCGGCTCCTTTACAGCCATGTCACATCTACCATTAGAAACTCATTGCGTGCGTCTTAGCAGCTCATCGATTACATTACCACCTTGTCATGGCGCTCTTTGGCCATACCTGGCCCTTGCGCCATAAAACACCATACATCATCATCAACCCCAGGCGATGTTTCAAATGTCAACGGTTTGGACATGCTTCACACTGCATGCCGAGGACAAACAACCTGTGCTAAATGCAGCTCCAATGACCACCAATCTGACAATTGCACTTCTTCTCCAGACTGTGTTAACTGCAAAGGGGACCATCCAGCTGTAGATGTAGCGGCCCGGTGACGGCGAGCGTGAGGGTCGTCGTGGTTGCCACTGGGCTCCGGCGAGGTAGTCGGCGATGTCACGTGGTCGCTCGCCAAGCTGTGGACGCGGCGCGTTGACGGCGAACCCTCGTAGGCCCATCTCGCGGTATGGGCATCGGCGGTAGACATGACCGGCTTCCCCGCAGTGATAGCAGAGCGGGCGGTGGTCGGGGGGCGCGCCAAATGTCTGTCTTCCTTTGGTAGCTGCGCTGGGCGACGGGCTGGCGTGCTGGTGGCGGCGGCGGCGGTGGACGACGGAACTGCGGCGTTACGGGGCCCTTGCGCGAGCGCGGAGGGGGGCCTTCACGATGGGCGACGGCGGCGTAGGATATCGCTTCCGGCTGGGGTTGCGGTGATTCGGGAAGTACTAGCGATTGCTGGATTTCCTCCCGCACGATATCAGCGATGGAAGCAACTTGAGGCTGCGACGACGGTAGCAACTTCTGCAGCTCTTCGCGTACTATCGCCCTGATGGTGTCTCGTAGGTCGTGGGAGAGTCCTTGGACTTCGGCGTACTGTGGCGTCGAACGGCGATTGTATTGCCGGTTGCGCATGTCCAGTGCTTTCTCGATTGTCGTAGCCTCCGAGAGAAAGTCTTGGACTGTCGTTGGTGGATTCCGCACAAGTCCGGCGAATAGCTCCTGCTTAACTCTCCTCATGAGCATGCGAACTTTCGTGTCTTCTGAAATAGCGGGGTCGGCGTGCCGGAATAATCGAGTCATTTCTTCAGTGTACATACCGATGCTCTCATTCGGGAGCTGTACACGGTTTTCCAGCAAGGCTGCAGCTCTTTCTTTACGGACGACGCTAGTGAAGGTGTCCAGGAATGCGGCTCGGAAAAGGTCCCAGGTTGTTAGTGCACGCTCCTATTCTCGAACCAGGTTCTGGCGCCGTCTTCAAGCGAGAAGTAAACATGGCGCAGCTTGTCGTCGCAGTCCCACTTGTTGAACGTAGCGACCCGGTCGTATGCCTCCAGCGAGCTTTCGGTGTCTTCACATGGCGAACCGCGGAAAGTCGGCGCTCCTGGGGTTGTGT
>NC_051164.1:21788168-21824277 GCF_013339745.2 Dermacentor silvarum | reverse complement strand
TTTCTGGAAGCCAAGCGGCAGCATGCAAACGATTGCACTGGAACCTCGAAGAGTCATGTATAAAAGCCGACGCGCTGACCCGCAGATCGCCGACTTGTACATGTCTCTCAAATTCTTTGCCTCAATATACCACAAAATGAAAACATGTATACCGCTGGGCTCAAATTTCGCATTAGGGAGTATCGTAATCGTCGGTGAATTTTTTGTCCTATTAATTGTCACGTTTTAGTAACGGTGAAAAACCACAATGCAGAAAGCAAGTCACAAAACTAACCGCTTTATTGGGCGAACCTGTGCCCAGCAAAACCAGAACACTCAGCCCAGTGATAGCGACCATGCACACTCGTTGATCACCGAAACGTGATATTGTGTTGACGAGCGCGTCGACTTTTGTACACGACATCGTCGATAGTTCTGGATCACTGGTGCCCGCGTTCCTTCCAGAAAGTACTGCACAAGTTGTGTCGCGCATACAATCTGATTACACAAGGTTCGGCGACAACATACAACGGATGGAAACCAGCGATAACCATGCGAGAAACTTCCAATACCGAAAGGCGCGTCTTGCATTGAACGATAGCATCGTAACACGATTGTATCGTGAGAAACGTTCACCCGAACAGATTAATAATTTACACGCGTGTCAACTGCTCCCTCCTAAAAAGCTTAGTCCCGGTTCTGCGAACAGAACACGAAAGCGAAAAACAAAAGGCACACGCAGTAAAGAATAATATCAAAGCAAAAAAGTTCACGACGATTACGATACTCCTTAATGCGAAATTTATTTTTCGCAATCGTATAATTCTGGAACCCTTTCCACAGACTGGAAGACAAGCAAAGTATTCCGATCCACCAAATTCACGGAACTCATAATCCCAACTACAGGCCGGTGCTAACTCGTACGCGGACTAACATCCGTACCCTGCAAAGTAATGGAACACGTTATCTTCACACATCTAGTTCATTTTATGGAGGGCAACATTTTTTCACCTCCCACACAGCACGGTTTCCACAAACATTTGCGTGTGACACCCAGCTCCTATCATTCACTAACGACTTGCATGCATATTTAGACATTGGTTTTGTAACTCACTGCATATTTCTAGACATTGCTAAAGCATTTGACAAGGTAAGCCATTCGCTACTATTACATAAACTAAGCGTGCTTAATATTGATGCTGCCATAATTATCTGAATACGCGCTTTCCTTACGTCTCGTGTTCAGTTTGTATTTGCTAACGATGTCTGATCCCCTTCGGCGTTAGCTGGTTCAGGTGCGCCTCAAGGATCAGTACTGGCCCTTTGTTGCTTCTTATATACCGGGTGTGTCAGCGAACACTTTCGAAAATGTTTAATGTTTCCCGGCGGCGATAGCAGAATTCTAGTTCACGAGCTGCTCTACTCGAAGAGGCAGACATTACTTGCGCAATGAAGTGAAATGCATAATCGACTAATTATCAAAAATGTACTAATGCAGTTTTAAACTATTACCTTATGGCCTATATTGCAATTTGCAAACTCTATCTGTGGAGTTCGCACGGCGGATCCACTTGGAAACGAATTCTCAGGATGACACCAGTCCGAGATACTAATTCCCGAACTTTGCGGAGAAATGCACAGGCATTCCATTTTGTACTTCAATGCATAAAACCAAAACGACGTTTTGTTGAGAAGTTCGGGAATTGTGGAAGTTCGAGCTTGCGGTGGTCAGGCGTCAGACTTTCCGATACAAAGGCGCCAATGGATTGCATGTTGGGGGAGAAGGGGGTGGGGGGGGGGAGGGGGAGGGACTACTGTCGCGCGAGCTCTCGCACAATGCGAGAGGGCGCTACTGTGGCGCAAGCTCTCTCTCGAGTTATGGGAGGGGCGATGGGCGTCGTGAGCTCTCATTCGTTCGTTCGGGCTAATCACGCACAATTACAATAATTTTGATGGTATCTGCTCAATTTCTTTCTTGGCGCAGTTCAAAACCCGTGTCTTTCGACTATGGTAGAGGCACTTACCGTTGGCATGCGCAACGCAGGGCAGTTGCTCTTGCACGAACTTATCCATTCGTTGCAGTCGTCTGGCGAGTGGCGGAGCGTCTCCGCATCCACTAACTCGCGTCAGTTTCAGCAGGCACGCCTTGTATTCTCCGACTGCCCTGAAAAACATGGCACTGAAAAATCAGTATGCCGTTTATTTATTATCCACCGCGTGATGATAAAATGTGAATCGCTTGTGGCACCGCGCGTAATATCGCCATTTCTGTCCGGTGATATGGAGGTACAGACAGTTTTCTCCACACAGTAGAATGATTCTTTTGCTTAAAGCAGGAACATATGACCGGCTTAATGCGTTTGAGGGGATATTAATATTACTGAAGCAAGCTCATCGCACACATCTCAATGGTCGAGGATTACTCGTAAGAGGCAATTCAAGTGGTTTACTAAATACGTCGCTTTTAAATAGGTAATCAGAATACAAATAACCCTAACGTTGCGGCTGGTTTCGAAAAGTCCCGTATTTAGGTTGTAAAAGATTGTGCCACTACATGCTTGCCAGGAAAATAGCAGCCTTGAGCGTGGTTTAAATAAACGATCTTAAATGGACCCCTCAACAGGCCACACAGCAGATTTTGGTTGTACGCTTGAAGTTTTTCATGCCCTCTAAAGGAGTGTTCTACCGTAAGAATTTTTTCAAATTAGTTAATAGCAGAAATAGAAACATTTGAAGTGCCGCGAGCCCATGTTTTCAGGAGGCGAGCGTCACCGCCAACATAGACACGCTCTCCACTTGCCTCGTCTAGACTCCGCAAGTGAAATTCGTTGACTGCGTTCTCCCATACCGGAGCCGGCTGCTAAGTACCGAGGTCGCGGGATCGAATCCTGGCCACGGCGGCCGCATTTCGAATGGGGGCGAAATGCGAAAACACACCATTGTACTTAGATTTAGGTGCACGTTAAAGAATCCCAGGTGGTCCAGATTATTCCGTAGTCCCCCACTACGGCGTGCCTCATAATCAGATCGTGGTTATGGCACGTAAAACCCCATCATTTTTTTTAAATACCGGAGCCGCAGGATCACATGACGAATACCTTACCGGCCCCGCCTTATACTTTCTTTTTCTCCTTCACGCGTTTTTGCTGAGTCGTGCACTACCGGTGACGGTCTCACGCGCAAGCTGCTCCGTTTGTCTCGTTTCGAGCAGCGGACGATTTTGAGCGGTCCGCACGAGACCATCTGATTAGCGGCTTAAGTCAAAGTCACATTCACGATCACTGAGGCAGGCGGAAGATGATGAAGAGCATGATCGCACCCGCCGCGGTGGCTCAGTCAGCTAAGGCGTTGCGCTGCTGAGCACGAGATCGCGGGATCGAATCCCGGCCGCAGCGACCGCATTTCGATGGAGGCGAAATGCAAAAACGCCCGTGTGCTTGCGTTGTAGTGCACGTTAAAGAACCCCAGGTGGTCAAAATTAATCCGGAGCCCTCCACTACGGCGTGCCTCATAATCAGAACTGGTTTTGGCACGTAAAACCCCAGAAAGAAGAAGAGCATGATCGCGGTGCTGAAACAAGGTATAACATAGTTTCGTTCACTTCGCGCGCGACTGCACGACATTGGAACAAGCACACGAAACGGAAGTACAGCCTCCCGCATTTTTAGCTATATCGCGGGAGCGTCCATCACGCGTCATTTTAGCGCCTTTAAGCGGACATAATCAGCGAGACAGGCAGAGGTGCTCTCAAGTGCACTAAGCACTCTCCTGTGCAAGAGTCGTCTAATGCGATGTTCCCTTCAGGACGACGTACGACGACATTACAGTGTTCTTGCGCGATATATCTAAAAATGCGGGAGGCTGTACATCTCTCTTGCTACGGCACGAAGTAAGACAAAAACACGCAGATATTCGGTTTGTATGCTTTATTATTCCTCTAGACTGCAATTCGGCTATAGAAGCAGCAGATTAAACAAATAACTGATCTTGCCTTGAATATTTCTCGAAGTCACGTGTCATTAAGAGTGGTGTCACAGTACTGTCATGTACTACGTAGGCGCACTTGCGCGGCACCCGCGAGGAGAAGGGCCGAACGGCGTTTGGTTCGAAATTTAAGTT
Organism: Dermacentor silvarum; assembly: GCF_013339745.2. NCBI lineage: Eukaryota > Metazoa > Arthropoda > Arachnida > Ixodida > Ixodidae > Dermacentor > Dermacentor silvarum. The sequence goes on along the minus strand of NC_051164.1, from coordinate 21,820,179 downwards.
CTTTCGGCGGCCCGTAGGCATGCAATACGTAGCAGACACGATCGTTAGCGCGCATTGTATGCACGACGCATGTCAGCTCAAGATCGCTAGACCTGGTGAGGGGCCCTTTTAACCGAAAATACTTAGTTTTGAGCAGGCTTTCACTGCCGGCCTTTCGTCGACTTTCCATCAACAACGAGATTGTTCGATTGTAAGGTTTAAGGCACAGTTGTGTAGTAACGATACCACAAGAAAATGTGGCGTAAGTGTCACGTCGTGAGCTCCCAATATGGCGGCGAAGCCACAATGTGGATGATGCGCAGTATTTGCATGCATTTGCCTAGCTTCATTCTTGTGGTTTTTTACCAGTAACCTTCCTGAAGGTAAAAACTCGTACTAATGACACTAATGCTTAGCCTAATTTAGCCCCTCGTTTCTACCATTAAGCTATATTTCAGGATAATTACAAACGAGACGTTTACTCTGTAGAGAAATTACGTAATAAAGATTGCGTGAAAGCCATCTTCAGGACGCAAGTAGGCGCAGTGCCCTTGAGCGCGCACTGCACTATATTTTTAATCCCAAAATAATTCAGCATTTCCATAGGTCGGCTTTTATACATGACTCATCGATGGTTCCAAGCTAAACGCTTGTGCCCGCGTGCCTTTCAAAAAGCACTACACAATTCGTGCCGCGCATACAATCTGATTACCCGAGGTTCGGTGAAAACATACACAACAGATAGACTCAACGATAACATTCGAGTAAGTTCCAAATCATGCAGGCGCATCTTGCGATGAGCGATGTAATGCTGTTAGCCGATGTAATGCAGTTCCGAGAAAAGGATAAATAGGTGCACGTGTAAATATGTTACGCTTGTGCACTTTTTGTGACATGTCGCTGCATTACGCACTTGCTCTGTCATACAATACACTATACACGGTTGATTGCGCGTCACGCACATGAACAGCCCTCTGGTATTTACTAATGAGAAAGCATTATGTGTCCCATGAGGGCAGTAAAGCCGACGTTGTCCTCAGCTAGTGCTCCCCAAAATAATGATTTGCGTTGATTAAGGCGGATTAAGGTTGGTACAAATTAGAGGAAGGTGGATTAAGGTGGATCAATGTTGGTATAAATTAGAACAAGGTGAATTAATGTGGTTTAAAATGGATTAAGGTGAATTAAGATTGCTACAAATTATACAAAGGTGGATTAAGGTTTGTACAAATTAGAGCAATGTGGATTAAGGTGGATTACGTTTCGTACAAATTAGAGCGAGGTGAATTAAAGTGGATTAAACTGCATTAATGTGGATTAAGGTTGGTACAAATTAGACCAAAGTGCATTAAGGCAGAGTTGCCAATGACACGTGACAATGTATGACGTCACGTATCATGGACGTAACCAATATATGTATTAGACAAGTCATTCAAATCACATAAGAATACATAAGTGACTGTCAATTTTGATCGATTGACCGATTTATTAGTGTCAGTGGTGAAGTAGAACATGTCACGAAGTGTATTCCCAGCGTCCACATCGTTTCCATTCTTGTCCCTGAATGCATCTTTAAAATAATTTTTAAAAATCACTCGAGGTATGTAGCACAAACGCATCTAGCTCGATTACGCTCGAGGTGGACATTACTTGCACAAGAAATCCAAAATTAATATTTCACTAATTAACGAAGTATTGCTACTTATCTTTTAAACTAATATCTTTAGGCACATATTGGAATTTGCTAATTGTAGCCGCTGACAAACGTTGCACGTTGCGCTTGTGAAGTCATCCTAAATGCATTAGGCATAGTGCACCCAACACAGCAGGAAAGACCGACACAGAACGCACGCGCACATGGCGCTAACTTTCAACTACAAGTTTAATTGCGGGATTAAAGCATGGAGTCATATACCATTCACTGGGGGCGTAACAGGACACGTGTTCGGTGCATGCTGACAAGGATATCACGCCATGCATGGGGTCTATCTTGTGAATAACATTCACGCCATAGAGCAATTCTTTGATATACAGGTTGTCCCACGTACCTTTAACCATACCTTTAAAAACTATGCAAATGCCACGTTAGTGGACAAAACCAATGTAATGTTGTTGGCCGTCGCTTGGAGATGCTCAGAATATTATTGGGATAGCAGTTTTATGGGCACTCCAGGCGCATTCCTGCTGTCGGCGTCGCCGTGAGGTTCCGTATAAAGTCCACAAGCGATAAAATAGTCGCCGCGTACCGTATGCTATATGTGCGAGTGTGCGACGGTGAGCTGGCGACAGCACTTTTTGTTTGATCATTTATGTAAAGCAGTGTTTCATTAATGTCTTGCACATTCTCTATTTTAGTTTTGGTGCTGCTGTTATAGATGCGTAAAGTGTCGGGTAAAAATGATTGTAATTTATTTCTTTATTGTGCAACTTTTGTATTTCATTGTCTGGTTGACTGTCAATATGTTAATTACTGGTAATCATTGTTTCTGTTATGCATATTTCTCTGGGTTCCCTCTTTTGCTGCTCCTCCTTTATGTATTGGCAGTTTCTGTTTGCTTTAATTTCCCACTGCTTCTATTACTAAATTTGTAAATATTAAATAAATTTGTAAATTGTAAATAAATTTTGTGCTTTGTTATTCTTGCCTCGTACTTATTTGTTTGAAGAACGGCTGCCATTCTGTTAATTACTGCATTCATTTTGTGTCATGTCTTTTTCGTTATTCCTCGTCTCCCGTTTATGTAATGCCCTGAGAAGGGCAATTAAGGGTACAATAAATGGTGATGATGATGATAGGTGTGCTTTGATCCCACAAATAAACTGGTTGTTGAAAATTCGCGTCATGTGTGTGTTTGTGTTTCATGTGGCTCTCTTGTCCTGTGTCGGATGCTTCTGCGCCTAAGGCATTTAATTTGTAGCCGTTGACTTCGAAAGCGATGTCCACTTTGAATGAATTCTGAGGATGACATCGATTTCGAGATACACATTACCGAAGATTTGTGACGAAATTCTGTGGCGTTCCAGTAACCTTAGAGATTCAATGCATAAGAAGGCGTTTTGTTAGAAAAGTAAGTGGAACAACATTTCAGTTATACTGCAAGTTTGACAGCGCTTATCGCGTGACCTGTGCCATTTTTAAAGCTTGTTAAATTTGTGCAGTGAGATATGTGCGCTAATGTAATTAGAGCGTTCATTAGTAAAACCTTGCTAGTTGTTCAATTGTGCATTTTGATTTGCAGTCTAAAAATTCTGCCTATGTTTAAAAAAGACATCCGGTATAATCAACCATTAGCCCTGTTATGAGCGCTGTCCTGAAGAAAGGCCTGCTTCAAGACAAAAAAAAAAGATGCTGCAGTGTGTATTATTCTCGTGGCAATTGCAACGATTACAGTAGTCAGGCTGTGCTTCAGGTCCGTTCAATGAAACTCCTTTTGAGTTGGTTGCACTTACGAGCAGACCGTCTTCGCCTTGAGCTCGATGTCGTGTGCGCTGGCTGGGCCAAACTTGGCGTCGCACTCCCGCAGGCTGGCCGCCAAGCTGGTCTCGTCGCAGGCGCCTGCTGCTGCATCGTGAGAACAAGAAATAAATACGTACGGTGAACGAGGGCACACTGGACTTCACAGCCACGTCGCAGTGCATTCAAACTTAAATTCTCGGCTACAGCATCGCAGAGCTCCACTGCGGGCTATGGGGGTCGCCATAGGAGGAGAGGCTTTCAATTAGGTTTGAACCCCTGGTGTTCTTTAAGGTGTACCTAAACAAGGGTACACGGTCGTTCTTCCATCGCGCCCTTGTCGGAATGTCGTCGCCAAGGTCGAGAATCGAACCGACAACCTCGCTTTCAGCAGTAGAAAGACACAGCCAGTGTGCCGCTGAGGCAGGTCAGCGTGCATTTACCGGCCCTGCAAGTTTGATTAAATTAAATCTTTCTCCGCGAAGTCTCTGTGATCGTGGATTTCAATGCTGAGCTTCTTAGCGCTGTCCTGCATGCGAGCTATTCGCTAACGTCTTTACAACCCTTACCGTCCTGGCTTCTGGCCTTGTTTTCTACGCCATTACTCAGTGACAAAATAACTGGTGGCTAAATATTCTCATTGAAAGAAATACATGTCATCGAGAGCATATTTTCCTAGGGCTTGGGGCTTGGCACGTCCACTTGGTCGGCCTTTCGACGAGTAAAGTGTAGTTTATTGTTCCACTAGCTCCAGGATCCAGGATCCACCTGCCGTAGTCGGCACGGCGACTCTCATTACGGTGTCATTGACTCGTAGCAAAGGGGCCAATGCCTGAGGCAGTGTAATGCACCATCACGTGGGTCACGTGGTGGGGGTAGCCGTGTCTTGCCGCCTTCACTGGAAGGTAGGTGATCGCTATGGTGCAGAGTGTAGCGGTAACCCGCTGTGCAGATTATAGCCAGTTCCTTGGCAATCACGTATTTAACCGCTTCACAGAAAGCTTCGCTTCTCAGATTCTAACTAGTGCGTTCATTCTACCTAATTTTTTTAATCGCGCAAGGGCAATATCCTTATAAATTTTAGCAATCTTTGGTGACGGTGGAAGTGACTTTTGTTGTGGCGACCTTATAACATTGGCATGGAGCACTTCGCCTAACTCGAGAATTCAAACGAAAGCGCACTAGTGTGCTCCGCTATATGCGTCTAAACGTTGTGGTGCAAAAGTTTTTTAACCTCTAGATTAAACTTTCGTCAGAAAGACTGTGTCATTATGCCACGACGGGCTCCAGCTGACTATATTTGCGAAGACGCAAAACGTTCGCGTCCAAAGCTGTAGATTTGCCGTACAGAGAAACAAGAGCAAAAAAATCTGCAGCCCCTCTCCTGTCGAGAAAATGAAGGTAAAAAAAGCTTGTTGTGTGTTTCTTCAGCGTTCCTCGGAAGAAATTGCACTGATGAGTACCACGTTGTACTCGAATCACAACCGGTCACACGCACTGCAGCTGGCTCCGAAGTTCCGGTTGAGAAAATCGCGTTGAAACCTGGCCGTCGCACCGGGGAAGTTGGCCCTAGCGTTGCTGGCGCGTCCACCACCGTTTTCGGGTTCCTGGAGGGCAAGACGACGCTGACGTTTCGCCTGGGCTTCGGAACCCCTCACGCTAGCATCGGCACGTCGACGACGAGCGCTTTCCCGAGCGACTTCGCAGAGCCGTTGCTCAAATGCAGCCAGCTCCTCGGAGGAACGCACCACGCAGCCTTCCTATCCGGCTCGCCGAAAGTGATCTAAGGCTACGGAGCGTAAACTCCTTTCCTTCCCCGCGACACACCAAACGACCCTGATTGGTCGTGTGCGTCACGTGATCTGGCACCGGCGCAGCTTTCCCCGCACCTGCTCTTTCTTCCTTCCTTCATTTCTTTCTTTCTTTCTTGTCCCTGGCTCATACCCTCATGTCCGATCCGGGTATGCGCCACACGTGAGTTTTTGCGTGACAACGCCACCGAAACTTGTGAGCCAATACAAGCTTCGCTTGAAAACGATTGATGCCGCTTACTGCCAGTGATGTCCTTGTTAGTTAGTTAGGTAAGGTTTTGTGGCGCAAAAGCAACTAAGGCTATGATGCGCCATGCACAGGATGAAAATATATAATTTGATGAAAGTGCTTCAAGCAACAAAGATCATTAGTTAAAATTTGTTTAAGAAACCTGTTTCATCTAAAAACTTAAAAACATTGTCTAGAGATACAAGTGCATTTTCAGCTAGGATCAGGGAGGGATGAAGTGGTGTTAGTGTTTTGTAAAGTTCATAAAAATATTTGTCTTTTTTCCTCCAACGCCGGACATGTTATTAAAATGTCATTCACAGTTAGCAATTCTTGGCATTGGTCACAGACCGCTTGTTCTTCATTTTTCAATAAAAAGTTATGCGTGAGATGTGTGTGTCCGATGCGAACGCGACATAGAATGACTTCCATGAACCGTTCCTGGTGGTATGATGTCTTCCACTCCTGCAGTATGGGCTTTATTATTTGTAGCTTGTTATTTTCTTGACAGCCCCAATCCTGTTGCCACTTTGAGGTAATCGCAGCACGGACCACCCGGACACAGTCCTTGAATGGAAGATTTATCTCTGTAATTTTTTCACGGCCAGCCATTGCTGCGCATTTGTCCGCCTTTTCATTTCCCGGGATTCCCATGTGGCTTGGAATCCAGCAGAGACGAATTACTTGACCATGCTTTTCACTTTTGCCGAGCGTTTTCAAGATGTAGCCGAGAAAGGGTTCGCACTCTGATTTTCTATGGAGGGAATTAAGTAAACTGAGGGAATCTGTGTAGACAACTGCTTTTTTATACTCTCCTGTAACTATTTTTTCTAAGGCCATGAGCAGGGCATATACTTCGGCTGTGAAAACCGAAGCAAACTGTGGTAACCTAAGACAGTGTTCCCAGTGTTCTGATACGACTGCGCTTCCAACATGTTGCTTTGTCTTGGAACCGTCAGTGTAGAACTCGGTGTAGTGATTGTATTTTTCTTGTAATTGTGAAAAATCTTGCCTTATGTGTTCAAGCGGTGTTTCTTTTTTCTTGTGGCATGTCAGAGTAAAATCAGAAAAATGTGCGAAATCCTACCACGGGGGCAGTCTATTCGGTGTTTCGGCAACCTTGAGAGCTTCGCTCGGAACATTGTAGTTTTGGCACATATCTTCAAATCGAAGGATAAGTGGTCTCACGCTGTGTGGTTTGTTGGCATAGTGTATTCTGTTTGTGGTGTAGGTAACAAGAGTGTGGCAAATATGATTAGGTAGAGCTGTGATTCTAAGCACGTATGAAATAGTGAGCAAAGCTCTTCGGTGCTCCAAACAGGGTTCGTTACTCTCGGCATACAGGCTTTCTATTGGGGAGGTCCTGTACGCGCCAGTTGCTAAGCGCAGTCCGTGGTTGTGTGTGGGATCAAGACGTTTGATGTACGACTGCCTTGCTGACCCGTAAACTATGCAACCGTAGTCAAGAATGCTGCGCACGACAGAGCGGTAAATACGTAACAGGCACGTTCTGTCGGCGCCCCAATGTTTACGTGATAGGACCTTCAGGATGTTAAGCGCTTTGTTTGCCTTAGTTTTGATGCTGTTAATGTGGGCAATGAAGTTTAGTTTACTGTCGAAAATTATTCCTAAGAACTTTTGTTCGTGTTTAACCGGTAATGGGCTTTGATTTAACTTGAGAACTGGGTCCGGGTGTAACCCCCTTTTTTGTGAAAACACGACTGCCACAGTTTTTTGTGTAGAAAAACGAAATCCATTTTTATCGGCCCATTGCGTCAACTTGTTTATTGTTATCTGGGTTTGTCTTTCGCATGTAGACATACCCGAGGCACGGCATGCAATTTGAAGGTCGTCTACGTATAAACAGTACATAATGTTGGACGGAATAACTGCATTTATCGAATTCATCTTCACCACGAAGAGAGTGGTGCTTAATACGCAACCCTGTGGGACGCCATTTTCTTGGACGAAGACGCGGGACAGTGTTGCCCCCAGACGGACTTGAAATGTTCGGTTTGTCAGAAAATCAGCCAGACAGTTGAGCATTCTGCCGCGTATTCCTAGCGTTGCTAGATCTTGTAAAATGCCATACCTCCATGTGGTGTCGTATGCCTTTTCTAAGTCGAAAAACACCGCTAGACAGTGCTGTTTGTAAAGGAATGCCTCACGTATGGTATGTTCAAGGCGAACAAGATGGTCAGTTGTTGAGCACCCTTTCTTGTAACCACACTGGTGAGTATCTAGCAAGTTATCTGTTTCGAGAACGTATGTTAGTCTTATATTTATTATGCTTTCGTATGATTTAGCGAGGCAACTTGTTAGTGCTATAGGTCTGTAGCTGTGAGGTGTGTTTGGTGACTTTCCCGCCTTCAGGAAGGGAACAATAACAGCCTTTTTTCCACTCTGCAGGCATTTTACCTGTTTCCCAGATCGTGTTAAAGAAACGCAACAAGGCCTCCACCGCTTTCTGGGACAAATGGGCCAGCATAGCGTAATGTATTTTGTCAGGACCCGGGGCTGTCTTCTTATCCGAATAGATTACTCTGTTTATTTCATGCAGTGTTAAAGGGGCATTGAACGGTCTATCTGAACTTCCCGTTGTCGGAAGCTTTTGTTTTTCTGCGGACTGTTTGTGTTTGAGAAATGTTATGGAATAGTTTGCCGAGCTAGATATGGTGTAGAAGTGCTGGCCTAATATGTCTGCTTGTTCCTGAAGACTTGTTTGCGTGCCTGGAGTTGAGAGTACGGGGATCGTGTAGGGAGCATAGTCGCCCCTAAACTTGTGAACCTGGTCCCACATTCTCTTGGATGTTATTGAACTGTTAATTGAGATATAATTTTTCCATGAATTTCGTTCTGCTTGCCTACGGATATACCTCGCCTTTGCTTTCGCTTTTCTGAATGATAACAGATTATCTTGGGTTGGGTACCTTCGGAAGATACCCCACGCTTTGTTTTGAAATTTTTTGGCTTCTGTGCATTCGTTCGTCCACCAGGGTTTTAGTTTTTTTCCTTAAGAATCCAGAAGATTGGGGAATAGCCTCTTCCGCCGCAGCAACTATGCAAGTAGTAATCCTCTCATTCGCTTCGTCTATGCTTAGGTCATCTAAGGTCAGTTTATCTAGACTAGCTTTTTCGGTGAAGAGAGGCCAATTTGGAAGGTGAAGTTTCCAACAGGGTGGTCTAGAAGGTAGGGTAGGTAGCTTGGAGGTTGGTTTCATGATTGCAGGCATATGGTCACTACCATAAGGGTTATCTATAATACTCCATTGGAAATCACTATAGAGAGACGGAGAGCACAGTGCTAGATCCAGACAGCTCATAGCTCATGTGCTTGGAGAGCAGTAGGTTGTAGCACCAGTGTTTAAAAGGCATACGTCATTCGCTAGGATAAAATCTTCAAGTGTTTGTCCCCTGGTGTCGTTTGTTTTGCTACCCCATAAGGTGTTATGTGCGTTAAAATCACCCACTATTAAAAAAGCTTCAGGTAGCTGATTTAAAATTAACTCTAGGTCTCTTACTGTAAAATGTGATTGTGGAGGAATGTATAGTGAACAAATGGTGATGGTTTTGTGCGCTAAAATGGTGACAGCAACGGCTTCTATGTGACTGTTAATGGCAACTTCTCTGGCTGCAATACCTCCCTGCAGAACAATGGCTACACCACCCGAAAGCCAGCTTGTCTGGGTACGGTCGCGTCGTACCACAGTGAAGCCTTTTAAAAAAATTTTATGTTTTTCGCCTAGGTTTGTTTCCTGCAAGCATAGGGCCACAGGAGAGAAGTTACTTAGCATGTCTTTGATGTCACCTAAGTTGCGTAAAAGTCCTCTGCAATTCCAGTGGATAATAAAAGCCATTTTAAAACTGAAGGGTAAAAAATGGCATTACGATTGAATAGGATATAAGATGTTAGGTGACATAGATGTAGAGAAGGCTAATACAATGGAGTGATAACCTTTAGGTTATTACTTTCTTGATTAGCGTGGTTATTGGGACTTTGTCCCTCTTTGCGCGCTCGAGAGAGCGCTTGTCCTTCGGCGTCGACGACACCGGGGTTTTTGAGTCAACCTCCATCGCTCTCCCTGAGGCGCTGGAGGACCGAGAGTTGGGCGCCGAGACACTTGTCTCGGGCCTTGGGGTTCGATTGATTTTAGGGCCCAGCGGGACTGGTGTCCGCGGGTCCTTCGAAGAGGATGGAGCAGTGCTGACTGCTTCCACCACGGGGGCGGGAGGGGTCACTGCAGGGCCACTGTGTGTGGGCCCGCAGGACTCCTGAGGCCTGTGACGCTGCCCCCGCCTGCGTCACTTCGGCATAACTTCTTCTCGAAAGGTAAGGCAGTCGCTTTCTTGCTTCATAGAACGAGATTTTTTCTTTCACAGTTAGTGCAATTACTTCTTTTTCTTTTTTCCAGCAAGGGCAGGACCGCGAGTAAGCTGCATGGTCCCCTTTGCAGTTTACACAGTGTAGAGAAGAAGTGCAATTGTCAGATTGGTGATCATTTGAGCTGCATTTAGCACAGGTTGTTTGTCCTCGGCATGCATGTGAAGCATGTCCAAACCTTTGACACTTGAAACATCGTCTGGGGTTCGGGATATATGGCCTGACATTTACTTTTACATATCCTGCATTGAGAGAGGTAGGCATTTCGCTTGTTCCAAAGGTGAGTATTACATGTTTTGTCGGGATTTCTTGATCGTTTCTGCGGATGACAATTCTTTGTACTTTGGTTACGTTTTGTTCCTGGAAACCCTCCAGCAGTTCCTCATCGCTCAAGCCAAGGAAGTCCTCCTCGGATATCACACCTCTACTTGTGTTTAGAGTTCTGTGGGCTGAAATTGTAACTGTGGCATCACCAATACTGGTAAGTTCTGAGAGCTTTTGTACTTGATCTTTATCATTTAGTTCTAGGAGGAGGTCCCCGCTAGACATTTTTGAGGCTTTATATGTCGGTCCAATTTTGTCTTTTAGGCACTTGGCTACCAGGAAAGGAGACAGCTTTCTCACGGGTGTGTTGTTTTCACTATGGACTACATGATACTTGGGGAAGGCTGGGGTGTTGCTCCGAAAGGAGAACTGGAACGTTGCTTCGGTGCGGCCTCTTTTGAGAGGCCGATCATAGACGACAGAGGTTTGCGCTGCCATAAGAAGATGTATACGTTCGGCAACAGCACCGACCACCCACCACGGAGCCCAACGAGGGGACGCGGCAGAGCTTGTACACAAGTCTGCACGACGCCAGTCGTACGCCGCTACTATAACCAAATATGATGTACCCAAGGTAGGATAGCCACACACGGTTAACCCTTGCCGCCAGGGAGAATGGAAGTAAATGGAAGAAAGTAGAAGACAGTACAGGCTAAAAAGTGAGAGAGAGAGACGAAGATTGGGGAGAGAGAGACAGGAAAAGGCGACTACCGATTTCCCCCGGGTGGGTCAGTCCGGGGGTGCCGTCTACGCGAAGCGGAGGCCAAAGAGGTGTGTTGCCTCCACCGAGGGGCCGTAAAGGTCCAAACACCCGGCATCGGCTCAACCTCCAGGATCCTCTTTTCCCCGGACACGGCTAAGCCGCGCACGGCTACACGCGGGAGGGGCCAACCGTCATGTGCTCGGGTCCGTGGTGTCGCAACACACCAAACGCCTGCTTACACAGACGCCCCTGCGGGGTGATGTCCTTGTGATGTGGTGAAATGAGGCGCGCACTGACCGGCAGTTTTTCCCATGGAAAAACTTTTCCCAAAAAAGGCTTATGTGATGTGTAGTGCGCGACACGGTGCGGTAGTTGGAGACTGTGATATGTGTGGTGCGCGGCACGGTGCAGTGGTTGGAGACAAGCAAGTGTAGCAGACGACAAGGATTGCACGCGCGGAGGCGAATTCTTTGCTGGATGGAAGACGACAACGGCGAAGAGCGTCCGGCACGTGAACGCGCGGCGCAAGAAGAAATCAGTTAAAGAAAAGGCATCCAATCCGAAGAAACCACGAAGCTTCAAGACAACGAATCAGCCAGATCGGCAGGAAAGTGAGCCGCGCTGGCAGAAGAGAGGGAGACTTCCAGAAGCTGCACCAGGAGAAGGTCGGCCACTAAACAGGGGGTTGAAGAAGGGCCGTGGGGTTCCGGACCCGAGCCATCAGGACTTCACCCGACCGGGGTCTCCTGCCAACCCGTTCCTGGGCATCGCCACCCTGCCCAATCGTCAACTGCTGCCCGAGGCCGGCGAGCTTCTGCGCCCGTACACAGAGCGTGACCAGTCGGCTTACGGGCCGAGTTCCACACCCAGCTGCCTTGCCAGAACGCCGCCGCCGTCTGCCCGTGCCGCCCAGCCTTCTCCCTCCAAGCCAGAGCTGCTACGCTCCAGTAGCCCGGTCAACAATCCAATACACCGACCTTTGGTGAGATCGACGCCACTTCTTGATCCGTCTCGTCTCCGTTTCTCCATGTCGAGACTGTTGTGCGCCCACACGTTCGCGGTCTGCCCGAACTTGCCCGACATTGTTAGCATTTGTGGCTCTGAGTTGTTCTTATTGTGAGTTTTTCATTGAGTGTTTGGTTTATGGTTTTCGTTTCGTTTTTAGTTATAGTAAAAGTTTTGTGTGTGCGTTCTACGGCTTTGTCCTCAATTCGTTTCTCGGACGCTCCGCCTAAGTGAGCCGTCTGAAACAATAAAATAAAAGAACCGGTCCTAACACTCCTCAGGGCTGATTAATTTCGTCCAGCTAAAGTTATCTTACCGCGCGCACGGAAATAAAAGAGCGTGGTTAGCATTTTTATTCAACTGCGTCACCTGCGTTGTCGAATTGATTCCGCTGCGCTGAGTTAAGCAGCAGGCCTATGCCACTGAAAAACTGAACGCGGTAGACAAAATTAAAACACTTTCGGGGTTTACGGTCACGGGAGCCACAAAGATAGGCTAAAAGGAGCGCAGCAGTGGGTTCATTTTGACCACCTGCTGCTCTTTAGCGTTTTCACAAAGCACATTGCACGAGCGTTTTCTGATTCCGCCCCCATAAGAAGGCGGCCGCCGCGACTGGGAATCGAACACGTAACTCTTTGTGCACCGCGGCTTGTCATTCCCGCTCAGACACATACCGCGCCTACACCAATACCACAAAAGCATGTCGCATTTCTGGCGTTTGCACGAATACGACAAATGGCGGATCGCATCGAATTTCTAGCGCACCACGCCCATGTAAACGGCGGTAATGCGCCAGCAAGGCGAATCGTAGTATTGCGCTGCGAGAGGGTAGATCATGACAGGTAAATTAACTCACGATGTGCCTGTAAACGCTGGCGTATCGCATGAAGGGACAGAGGAAAAAAAAATGTGGTTGATCCCTCTTATATAGGAATCGGTATAGAACACGAAAGTGAAACGTGTCTTCACAGAAGTAGTGTAATGTTTATTGCACATTGATATATAATGTCTATTGGTGTTTTGTGGCTAAAGCGCCCTTAGGCGTTGATGCACCCACGCTGACGCCTGGTGGCACGTCTCCTCCATCGCGACTACCAACGTCGATGACCATGTGCAACCGTCGTGCATATGGAAGCTGCACTACGCTGCACACGCTAGCACAACGCGAAAGACGAAGCACGTAACTGACACACTAATACAACGCGCAAGACAAAGCACGTAACTGAATCGTCACCGAGTCAAATCAGCGCGTACAGCGCGTCGTAATTGCAGCCTCCGCGATCAACTTCAGAAACATTTTCAGAGCTAATTGCGGAGGCCACGCTCCGCTGTGCTGAGTACGGTGAACGCCACCTAGGTGGCGTTGGTAGTGCTTCTTGATGCCAGCGTCCCTTCGAATGCTGGCATCGAGGCGTCGTAGTGCTGAGACCACCGAAGCGTTCACTGTCGGTGCGCGTTAGTGTCATAATGCAGTACTTATCTTTTATTGCGATAGCAATTATATGGACACTCAAAAGCAGATTTCTGCCGTCGCCGTCGCCGTGAGGTTCCGTATGACGTCAATGGAGATGAAATCGTGACCGCGCGCCGCCGAACGCTGTATGTGCGAGTGAAAGGGCACGAGGGACGCGCTCTTTCACGGGGAGTGAACGCACGGCGGAGAACAAACGCGCGTTCCGCGCCGTGCTTGCTTAAGGGCTGCAGAAGTAGGCGTCTCTTTCCTCCTTTACAATCACCATATATGCGGAGCAAACGCGCCTTCTTCCGATGCGCGAGAGGCCATGGGGGAGGGAAGGAAGGGGGAGGGAAGGGAGGCGACGTTTAGCTGCGGCACCAAGTGCCTATTTATATCAGAGGCTCCGGCAACAGTCACCAACGCCGCACGCATTTTGAGCGAACGCGGGCAAAACGCCGACGGCGTCGACAACAGTTCTGCGCGTTGCCGGTGCTGCTGCATGTCCAAGTTTATACAGCTGATAAAGCTAATATCATTACTCCGTATAGCTCTCTACAAATTTGCTATCGCAATTGATGCTTCACCTTTCAGGTGAAACTGCGACAACTTTTCTGCTCGTAGGCGGCGGCACCGCCCCGAGCAAGAGCGCGGGTACACGGAGGAGTGTTAGATATATAAGGCGCGTCTGTGTAGCTCTCTGCAAATGCGTTTGTGGCGCAATGGGTTAAACGCTCGGCGATCTATCGTCTCGGATCGAGAGGTCGTGGGTTCGATTTCCAAATTTTGCATGTTTGTGGAACTTTTTCTTCTGGTTTCTTTCTTTGTATTATGTTCGTGTACATTGTAAGCTGACGTATTTCCGTGACGGAAATACGTCAGTGAAGTCTTGGTGGACCCCGGCATAAAACACTTTCGTGTTAAAACTGAGACGGCTGCCATCGTGCGCTCTGCTCTGCTCACCGACGAAACGCCGTGGCTGAAAACAAGTTCCGCCTTGCTAAAAACCAGTGTGATGATGATGATGATTGTTGGGGTTTAGTGGCGCAAGGGCCAGGTATGGCCAAAGAGCGCCATGACAGTATTAGTTCGCAGTGAAGTGATGAATTGAGAGAAGTAGATGTGACGTGGCTGTAAAGGGGCCTAAAATAATCGCTGTAAAGTGCGTAAAGTCTACATGGAATAAGATAATGGCAATGACTAGTGACGTGTACTATGAAGGTAAAAGATGCATTGCTAAACAATGACATGATGTACAAGATATGTCAGATATAAAAATTGTCAAAAAACACTACTGCCTAAACAGAGCCCTTGAAACAGAAGGGGCTGGAGGCATGTGCTTATACAAAACTATCACAGCGGCATCCTCTGAAGAAAGGATGCACTACGAATTTGTTGGGCTTAAAACATGCAGGACCACTTCGTTTAAATAACCGAGGACTGCTTTGGTCTTCAACAGCGGTTCTTCTCCAATAAACATCATAGGATGAAGAGGGATATGATACTGGTATGCTACAGGGAAATGTTTCCTTCTCTCTACTTCGGCTTCCCGACACTCCAGGAGGACATGAAGGACGGTCAGCCTCTCACCACATCTACCACAGGTTGGTGGTTCATCACCTGTCAACAAAAAAACTGTGGGTTCCGTACGTGTGTCCTATTCTCAGCCGACTGAATAGGACGTCAGTTCGCCGTGTTTTCGTTACGGGGGCCAGAAACCTAACTGTGGTTTAATCCAGTGAAGCTTATTACTTGTTTCAGCATCCCACAAGCGTTGCCAGTGGCTTCGCAGTTTCTTTCGCAAGAAAGGTTTCAGATCTGTTACAGAGACAGCAGCTGTAGGGTTAATAGCGTGTGATGTTATTGACGTAGCCTTTCGGTCAGCTAGCACATTACCCTTAATGCTTCTATGGCCAGGCACCCAGCATATAATGCTGGTTACAGAAATACGCTTGACAGAGGACGGAATAGAGCTCAGTAAGTACAGGATTTTTGTGTTTACCGAGTGACATCAATGCTTTTACGACGCTTAGGGAGTCCGTAAATATAATTGCCTTTTGAACTTTTGATTTCCTTATATGCTTCACAGCCGACAACAGTGCATGGGCCTCAGCCGTAAAAATACTCGTTTCCGGGTGGAGTACACCGGATTCCGAGAAGTATGGGCCAACAGCTGCATAAGACACCCCGGCATGTGACTTGGAAGCATCAGTGTAAAGCTCTGTACACGAGTACTTGTATTGAAGCTCTAAGAAATGCATTTTAATGTGTGCGTCTGGCGCGTGCTTAGTGACCTCTACAAACGATGTATCGCAATCTATGAGTTGCCACTGCCACGGCGGTAACAGTTTCACTGGAGCCATAGGACGATTATCAAGCAGCGGAACACCCATTTCCTCACTGAGGTTCCTCACACGCAAGGAGAATGGCTTTCTCGCTGCAGGTAGATTATGGAAGAGTGTGGCAGCGGTAACGTCATTTATGGTTGAATAACAAGGATGTTCATTGTTTGCGTGTACTTTCAGAAAATATGTGAAACTGCTATATGAACGCTGCAGATGGAGTGATCACTGGTTAGACTCTACATAGAGGCTTTGGATCGGACTTGTTCGGAAAGCACCGGTCGCGAGGCGGGTACCCAGATGGTGAACGGGATCTAGTATATTTAATGCACTTGGCGTTGCAGAATTATAAATTATAGACCCGTAATCAAGCCGTGAGAGGACAAGACTGCTATACAAGTTAAGCAAACACTTTCGATCACTGCCCCATGTTGTGCGGGACAGAAGTTTTATAACGTTCATTGTCTTCAGGTATTTTGCCCTCAGATACTTAATATGAGGAATAAATGTAAGCTTGGAATCTAAAATGATTCCTAGAAACTTATGCTCGCTGCTCACAGAGAGCGCATCTCCTTTGATTTGTATACTTGGGACAGGCGTTACGCCTCTCTTGTTTGTAAAGAGTATGCAAGTGCTTTTCTGAGCGTTAACTTTAAAACCATTCTCCTCCGCCCATTTGGACAATCTGTTCATTCCCAGCTGTACCTGTCGTTCGCAGATGGCAATATTACATGACCTAAAGGCTATCTGCACATCATCGACATAAACCGAATAAAACATTGTGCGGGGGATGACTGTACGCAGGGAATTCATTTTTACTATAAATAGTGTGCAGCTAAGCACACCGCCCTGCGGCACACCAGTTTCTTGTGTGAATGACCTAGACAAAGCTCTGCCCACCCTTACGCGAAATGTGCGATTAGTGAGGTAACTTTCGATTGTGTT
This sequence comes from Dermacentor silvarum, assembly GCF_013339745.2. NCBI lineage: Eukaryota > Metazoa > Arthropoda > Arachnida > Ixodida > Ixodidae > Dermacentor > Dermacentor silvarum. The sequence goes on along the minus strand of NC_051164.1, from coordinate 21,803,553 downwards.
AAGCATACTGCCACGAACACCCATCGCCGAAAGATCTCGGAGAATTCCAAAGCGCCATGTGGTGTCGTAAGCTTTCTCTAGGTCTAGAAATACAGACAGACAGAACTGCTTATGTATGAAAGCATCTCTAATATATGCCTCAATGCGGACAAGGTGGTCTGTAGTAGACATACCTTCTCGAAAACCACACTGGAAGGTGTCCAGAATTTTGTAATTTTCTAGAAAGCATATTAGGCGCCGGTTTATCATTTTTTCATACAGCTTGCACAGGCAGCTTGTTAGAGCTATTGGCCTGTAGCTGCTGGCCAAGGACGGGTCTTTGCCTTGTTTAAGTATGGGGATGACTATGGCTTCCTTCCATGAAGACGAAATACAGCCAGCCGCCCACATGGCATTAAAAAGAGACGAGTGTTTTCAGTGTTTCGGGGTGTAAGTACCTAATCATTTCGTACATGATACGATCCCCACCTGGCGCTGAGTTGTTGCAACAAGCGAGAGATGATTGAAGCTCAGCTAAAGTAAATGGGGAATTGTAGGCCTCACTCGATGAGCCTTTGCGATTTAGGGGTCGCCGCTCTTCGCGTTCTTTGATTCTCAGGAATGTTTCGGTATAGTGCGATGCACTTGACACATACTCAATATGTTCGCCTAGACAATCCGCCCGATCTTCCAGGCTATCACCTTGTGTACTTACTAAGGGTAGGGGATGCGACTCCCGACCTGTTAGTTTATTTACCCGATTCCAGACTTTTCTTTCATCGGTGTACGAATTTATACTCGTGATGTACCTATCCCAACTTTCCCTCTTTGCACGTCGACGTGTTCTTCTACCTTGTGATTTGATCTGTTTGAAATTAATGAGGTTTTCAGCATTTGGAGAATTGCGAAGCAATCTCCAAGCTTTGTTTTGATTTTTGCGCGCTTTCCGACATTCGTCATTCCACCATGGGATGCGACGCTTATTAGCTAATCCGCTAGTTTGCTTAATACATTTAGCTGCAGCGCTAATAATGAAACCTGTTAGGTATGCAACAGCGTCTTCTACATTAAAAACAGCAATTTCATCTCCGCCTAAATACATAAGCTCTCGGAACATTTCCCAGTCGGCCGAGTCCATGTTCCATCGAGGAAAATGTGGCAAGCATGTATGATGTTTTGTTAAGTTTAGCATAACTGGGAAATGGCCGCTCCCAAAGGGGTTCCTGAGAACGGACCACTCCAGATACGGAATTAGAGTACTCGATACTATACTTAAATCAATGGCTGAGTATGTGTTATGTGTAACGCTGTAATAAGTTGGCTCTTTCTTGTTAAGTATAGATGCACCTGAAGAAAACAGAAAATTTTCTATAAGGCATCCTCGCGCATCTAAACGAGAGTCGCCCCATAAGGGGCTATGAGCGTTCACATCACCGACAACTATGTACGGCGGAGGAAGTTCATCAATAAAGCTTTGAAACTGTGTCTTGGAAAGTTGATAATAAGGAGGGACGTAAATCGAACTAATTGTGACTAGCTTACCGAACAGTATTGCTTGGACAGCAACTGCCTCAAGGGAAGTTCGGAGGTTCAATTGCCGACAGGCAACACCTTTATCTACTATTATAGCGACACCGCCCGACGAGGCGGTAGCGTCGTCGCGGTCCTTGCGAAAAATAGCCTAGTGCCTTAAAAAGTTTGTATTCTCTCCTTTGAGATGCGTCTCCTGGACACACAGCACCCTCGGACTATATTTAAGAAGGAGCTCTTTGACATCATCAAGGTTACAAAGGAGGCCCCTAACGTTCCATTGTAATATTTGCGTGTTCATAATGAAAGAGGAGTTTGTGCTGTGCGTTCAGGGAATGCAAATCAGTTCACAGAGGCTTTGTCGGGCCCTGTGATGCGGGATTTTTCTTTTCTGGAGCGATCGCGAGAATCTCGCCGCTCACTAGGCGCTGATGGCGCCGTCTGGCTGGTTGTTGTGTCCATCGCCTCTTGCAGGGCGCTGGACACGCGCTCTTGCAAGCGCTGTGTTGGACGTGGAGGCCTCGTCTCAAGAGACGAGACCCTTGAGGCCACCAGCCCGGCGGAGGTCGATGGCCCCTTCTTCTGGGATGGCGGCGCAGCGCTAGCCGCAGCCGCCGAGGGGGCGGATGGCGTCACCGCCGGCTCAGTGTGTGCGGGCCGGGCAGCCGCCAGAGGCCGTGGTGGCGCTGCCCCCTGACGCGCCACTTCGGCAAAGCTATTCTTCGGCAGGTAGGAAACCCGCCTTCGTGCTTCTTTGAATGATATGTTTTCTTTGACTTTGATCATTACGATCTCCTTCTCCTTCTTCCAAGATGGACAGGACCGCGAGTACGCGGCGTGCTCCCCATCACAATTCACACAGTGTGGCGCGTTCTCACAAGATTCAGACGGATGTTCATCAGCACATTTGGCACAGGTTATTCGGCCTCGGCAGTTCTGAGAACTGTGGCCAAACCTCTGGCATTTGAAGCAGCGGAGGGGATTCGGGATATAGGGCCTGACTCGGATCTTTACATAGCCTGTCTCGATAATCTCGGGAAGCACACTTGAGCCGAATGTTAGGATTAGATGCTTTGTTTGAATCTCTTTACCATCACGCCTCATCTTAATTCTTTTCACATTGATGACATTCTGGTCCCTCCATCCCTCCAAAAGTTCAGTCTCAGCAAGCTCCATTAGATCATCATCGGAGATGACACCACGAATGGTGTTCATAGAACGGTGGGGGGTGACACTCACAGGAATGGCCCCGAAAGACACAAGTTTAGGTAGCTTTTCATATTGCATTTTATCACGGAGTTCAAGAAGTAGGTCACCGCTTGCCAACTTTGAGACTTTGTAACCTGGGCCAAAAGTTTCAATCACTGATTTCGCAACCAGGAAAGGTGAGATGATTCTTGCTGACTTTTCAGTTTTCTCAGAGTGTATCACGTGAAATCGTGGAAAGTTATCTACTTGGTGGCCAAAAAACTTGAAAACTTCTTCGGTGCGCCCTCGTTTATGAGGGCGATCAAGGAGTCGGGGAAATGACGAAAAAGCCATAAAGGTAACACTGATTTCGGTAGCTATGCCAGCCACCCACCACCGAGCCCAACAAGGGGACGCTACGAGACCCGAAGGAGACGCAGACGCCAGCTGTACATAGCCACTATAACCTAATATAATAGACCCAAGGTTGGATAAATTACACCAGGTTAACCCTTGCTGCCTGGAAAATTGGCAAGTAAAAGGAAGTGAAAAGAAGACAGGAGAGATGCAAAGAGAGACAGAAAGACGAAGGTTGGAGAGAGAGAGAGACAGGAAAAGGCAACTACCGATTTCCCCCGGGTGGGTCAGTCCGGGGGTGCCGTCTACGTGAAGCCGAGGCCAAAGAGGTGTGTTGCCTCCGCCGGGGGGCTAAGAAATGCGATACGCTACAGTCGCGCTCGTGTAAACACTCGCTGCATCACCATTCGCCACGTCCGGCGTATCACGGCACCCGAAAAAATCCAGGACATTCAGAGCGCCGCTCCAGCTCACTACTCTAGGGAGCGCTCTCACTTTCGCCTTAGGACCGCGACCGCGATCTTGCGGAGTTACGGTCACGTGGATGCTGAAACTTCTGTTAGCACGGCGTCTGCAGCGACGGTGCGGCGGGGTCGCGTTGTGTTGGTCCGCCAGTTTTGTTTATAACAGTCCGCTTTTTGCCTCCATTTGCACTGGTTAGCCCCTGTATATGTTCGACTTGAGGACGCTTTTGATGCGAAAGCGTCAAATGGCCCATTGAGCGATAGAGCCGGCGTCTTTCATGTGCAGCAGCAAAACAGCACCTAAACTAGCATTGCCATTGGCTGCGACGCCACGTCACGAGCTGCGCCTCGACGGATTAGAGTGGGCGAAAGGGAACACCTATACTGCAACGTTAGCGCGCCAGGTGTTGCGTGAGGGGAGAGGGCACCGCGGCATGGGTGGCATGCGGCGTTGGCACCGCAGGCTGCTGCTTGCTGACTCGGGCAGCACGTGCCGCCACGGTACATCACTCGCAGCGCAAAACTCAACACCGTTCAATTGGACATTAATGCCTTCGAATTCGCAACTCATAATAAGAGCTTAGTTGTCCTCGGATTTTTCTCTAACTTTAATCTGGAGCGGGCTGCACTTCGTTGCGATCCGAGTTGCAACGCGGTAGAAACCAATGGAATGTACCATTACACTGTCGACTTAAAAAGGCAGGCACATTGGTTACCTGCCATTACCGTGCCGACAATGTCTACGCTGCCCGTGTTTCAATGAAACGCATGAAATCTTCAAGAACTATAATGAAACTGCAGGAGAGATACTAGAATATTTGACCACAGAAGCAAACAGTGAAAAATATGTTAGTGCCACGTTGATTACCCTGATAAAGACGCAAAGTTAGGAATACCTTCGTTGCAAGATTCGACAACAGCGACTTAGATGCTTCTATTGGCACATTTTGTCTGTGTTTTACTTTTCATGCGTACAATTTGTAGTACAATTTGTAGTTAAAGAATGTGCCCGCTTCTGTCATTGTAATATTGCGCAAAAGTATTAAGTAAATATATATTGATTTTCGTATACATTACAGGAAACGTTACCATCATTCCCTACAGAGAGTTCTCTCAATGCTCACATTCCTGAACTAAAAAAAAAAATGTACGTAGCACGTGAAAGAAAGCTAAGCGTATAAATCACGTTGTTCACTTTAATAAGTCTCATACCTTTATGTCAGTATATAATACGTAATTATTAGATGGAAGCCGTGACAAACTTTAACCTACATCCAACACTGATCGAGCGATGTCACACGTCTGTGCGACCGGCGTCCACAGCAAACCAGTGGCCAGGACTGCGGTCGCGTACTAGAAGCACATCTGTGCACAAATAACATGCGATCTGATGTGACTGTACGTACACGATTTATAGTTGCAATATATGAAGCACTTATTTCGTAGAAAACGTCCCAGAGACAAACAACGCCACTGCGAAGCGCGCAGTCACTTATATATGACCGTACTACTCGCGCAGATTCCACAGCGTTACCAACTAAGCACGAAAGGGTATATATACTACTTAGCTGAGAAGAGATCTCCGATATTTTAGAATCAGCGTGGTCGGGCTCGGCAACGTACAATGCACCACAAAATTTTACGGACCACGGGATTTAAGACAAAGGTGAACATATCTGCAGCCCCGCAAGGCAAGCTTGGTAATTCGCATTTCCAGCTTCGACTAGTACATCCGAACAACGTTGTGACGTACGGTTTCGCTGGCTACTGTTCCAGGCTGCTCGGAAATTCAACGTTTTCTGAGATCCCGTGGTCCGTAAAATGTTTGGAGTTGGCTGTACTTTTGTACCATGCACGCCCTATGTGCGAGGTCACTGCGCAGAAAACGGCGGCCCCTTACGCCTCGGTAGTTCGGTCTCCGTAGTGGCGGCGCGACAACACGCAGCCAGCGTGAGCCAGGCGCCCAGGATTCCAGCGAGAGCCACCATCGCCCGGTGCTGGTCCGGGACCGCGCTGGCGCGTCTGCCGAGGGCGGGCACCCACCGGAGCCTGCGAGAGCACGGAGTCGCAATTAGGGCTTCACAGACTTCTTTAACGCGACAGCGTTTTCCCCAATTATTGACACTATATGAGAGAACCACCAGCCAAACGACTGTCGGGCTCAACTGCGAAGATGTCGCCGCCGATAGTCTGATGATGATGATGACGATTAATGGGGTTTTGTGGCGCAAGGGCCAGGGAAGGCCAAAAAGCGCCAGACAATGGTATGTTGCAGTCGACATTGTGGTCAATGTCAGAGCGTATATGTGACACGGCCTAAAAACATTCGCTGTAGAGTGCTTAAAATATATGCTTAAATAAAATTATTGCAGTGATACATAGGGTGTACAGTGACATGTCGGGAGAAAAGATATGCTACGAAGCGGTGATATACTAAAATATGTGACTGTCAGTAGCACTACTGCCTCATCGGGGCCCTTCGTGAGTAAGGGCGTGGAGGCGTGTGCTATACAAAACGCTAGCATCGCAACAGCGGCCTCTCAATAGAGGCCGGGTTACGAATTTTTGGGGCTAATAGCATGCACCGCCGATTGTCTCTGCGTAAACGCTGCTGCTCCCAAATGGGCACTAAGGAGGAAAACGACTTTAGCTGTGTTTGTAAAACCCTTATAAAGTACAAAATAGCCGCTCTTAACCGCGAGAAGATCGTTGGCAAGCCAGAAAATAGGCAAAAACGAAAAACTAGTGGTGAGGCGACCTTGACATTCCCGCCACAAGGTGCCTACTCTGGCTTAGTGAACGTATTGTCGGCAAAAGTGGACAACATCACATTCTAAAAGGACTGAACTAAAGAAGTTTCCAGAATTTTAACAGAATCACATGCCCAAAACGCAAGAAAAAGAAACAAGGAATGCTATGTACTTCATGTCGTCGCACTGACGTACCAGCCCTGGTGCGCCGTCGAGAAATTCGAAAATAAAACCTTGGCGGTCATTTTCTCCCCTAATAATCGATCTATCACTACGAAATGAAGGAAAGTAGAGCTTTCAAAAATAATTTATCAATCTGAAATTATTCAGCGCTGATCAGAACTGATCCCTGTCACACCATCCCAGTTTTCGGCTTGTTAAGGTGTCTTTCCGTTGTCTGTTTAGAGAAATTACGCGCAGAACTCGTTTCTATATGACATGACCGGAACCTGCCGTCGCTACTAAAAGCGCCTTGTTTTGAAAAACTTCGGGAAATCACCGCGTTGACAAGGGGAGTGGAAGGGAAATACGGCATCATAAATAGCGTGAATGCCTGCTGCTATAGAAGCAACTGCATGCATAATGCATGACGCCCGCCACATCCTTGCGCCTTTGTCATTTGGCACGCCAACGTGTCCATTAAGAAGCGACATACACAGCATTGTGCATTAGGCTACAACTGTGAATCCTCGTCGAAGGCAAATTAACAACTTACGTTTGCCACCAGCGCCATCATATACGCGTCGCGTCTACGTCACGCTTCGATGCAAATTGCGGAATATCCAGAATAGACCCTCTGGCTATGGGAGAGCAGCACTGTAACTGCGCGTGCCCCGAACAGCGCTATGACACATAGCCTATATAGGCGAGCGGTGGGAGCAATTTTCAGTAGCACATGCTACGACTTGACGTCAGCAAATTGAACGCCCATCTTGAGGCGTATGTGTCCCGCTTCTGACATGGCTGGGCACCGCCGTGTTAAAACGTAAAGGCGCATGAGCTGCTCGCCACACGCAGGGTCGTGGAGAGACATTGGCTGGACGAATTGGGCTAAAGCAAACATTGATACAGACGCGCGTCTGTTATCTTTCAGTATGTCTAACCAGCGCCTCGTCGGCGCTGGTCTGGCCGTTTTCGTGGCCTCTCTGCCGGACAGCGGCAGAATATTTTAGTTGCGCACTCAAACTGGCCGCCTTGTGGCCAGGGCTGGTTCCGTATTGCGCAACACAGACACGACAGTTGGCGCAAAGCCATAGCCAACAACACATGTGGTGCAGCGTTGTCATGCGACACCTGACTGGGCGAGATTACCGACGGAGCTTTAGCGAAAATATTGTATGAGGTTATCCAACAAGACAGAGATTTACAAGAGGATAAAGCCAAATTGCTGGCAGTGGTCAGCCAGAGATGTTCCGGGAGTCAACTTTCCAACGAAGGGAGTCGCGTTGACGCAGATGCTCCCGTACTCGGCCCCATGCCCAGGTGCTGAAGAATACAAGTCGCCTTGTCGAAAGTTGGCTCCGGATACATCAATCACTGTGTGCAGGCGCGTGTCTTACTTCAGCGCCAGCGAGTGCAGACACTGGCTATACACCGACCGCGCGCGCACACGGTGTAATTCAGCTTTCAGAAACTGCGGAAGATTGTCGTGAAACAGTTGCCCATACCTGGAACAGGCTGCAGATCAGGCTCGCTCAGATGGCCGTCGCCCGCGTCGTTCACATGGCCCACCCCGTGACCGACGGCCGAGAGGACTGCCTCCTCTTCTTTGTTCTCTTCCTTGCTCTTGTGGCGAAAGATGATGATGATGATGCTGACCTTATCATCTTTGGCGCATACCCACTCAAGGGGATCGGCCAAGAGTCGGGCAGACTTCATATATGTGCTAAGTGTATAAATTTAGCAAATGTGTCAGTTTTAATTTTGGTACATATATTAAAGTAAGTAAATTCTAAGACAATTCACTGGATAATAAATATACAAAAATATACACACTAATACAAGAGGCAATAATGTTATGATAAATGGAATAATATACGCTTAACAATGAAATCGGTTTCATTCAATAATGAATTTCTCTATGGCAATGCATACCTTCCTGTAGTGTCCAAGCACAGAAGCTCCGAAAGACAGCAGTTGCGGAGTGTTCAATGGTAGGGCGAGCTGTCGCATTGCAATTTGCAATATTCTTTTTCTCAGGGAGGAGAAACGCCGGCAGTCCAGTAAGTAATGGTCGATCGTTTCTAATGCGGTCCAGAAATGGCACAAAGGGTAAATCGCCAGACCATATCGGTCCATGTAGAAATTTAGGCGTGGGACTCGACATCGCAGCCTCGTTAATATCACTTCTGTCTGTCTGAATTTGCAAAAGTTCCTGCTCCAAGGGAATTGTAAGTGCTGCAGTTCGGTGGATCATGCTAGATGTGATTTCGCTGCCATAAGGCTGTATCTTATAAACCTTACCGACGTTATGAAACCCGTCGTTGGAAGAAGGGAACACACAGGGCCTGTAATAGAAGCCTTTGCCAGGCTAAGGACTGACTCTTCTTTGTTCTTTGGCTTGCTCTTGTGGCGAAAAAGAAGAAATGATAAACAAACCCTTCGCTCGTGCTACAGAAAAAACACTGACTTCGAATTGATAGCCGAGTCGTAATGTCGCTATCAATATTCCATATCGTGGAATAAAATTGGCGGTGCATCCATCAGAGATGACTGTCGAAGTTAATGCTATCAACAGTCTATCTTACTGGTTGGCGGGTAAATATTTATCATATGTTTTATACGATGGCTATCATGAAAGGCGGCGCACACCCAGTGACCCAAGGTGTCATGAAAGAGGTTTAAAGGGACTTTCAACCGACATTTATGGACCCAGTTTTTTATGGCGCAACGAAAAGCTCACCATCGGTAGTGTAACCACCTGCAGCGGTTACTTCCAAAAGTGCGTGGATATTTTGTAAGCAGAATTTTTCGATCTGAGCAGCCTGTAAAAAAATGAGTCCCTCCTCCAGCAACGCTAAGTGACAGCGATGCCGATACCCCGGCTCGCAAATTGGGATAGCCGCTCGTCGTCCTGCTTTCACTCGAGGAAGTGCAACTGTGGTTAACCACCTATATCTTCAATTTCGAGCCACCTTTAAAGGTAAATAGACTGGTACAATAATTTTGCATTGCTGTACAGACCTTTGTTATAGCTGCACTGCGTTTTTCCCCCCAAGTACACGCCTACGTCACGGCTAGCTGGCCCCCATCGTCGTTATTCAGTCGATTGATGAGCCAAGCCAAGTCATCGAAAACGAAGGCGAAGGCAGCGCTACTTTTCTACTCACTACAAACGAAGGCTTATCTGCACGTTGTAAGTTAGAAAAAGCTTATAATATAAAGAATGCTACTGCATTTCAATATTAATAAAAAGACCAGGAGCAGCATACACTAGTAGAAGGTCACGTGGTAGACCTCCTAAATAGGTTCATGTTTTTGCCGCATGGGGCGCCAAAGCTCATTTTTCACGACTTTTATTGAATAATTCAAAATATAAATCCACGTTTAAAAAGACAAAACGGGCCCGTTCTAGCCAATACGATAGACGATCTTTCCATCTGCGGGGGTATCTCAATTCATGTTCTGAGCGGTTGATGATGATGTGTGGTGTTTTATGGCGCAAGGGCAATGATGATGATGATGATATATGTTGTTTTCTGGCGCAAGGGCCAGCTATGGCCAAAGAGCGCCAAGACGTGGTGTACTGAGTGAGAAATGGTATGATCAATGACAGTGGGTAGGTGTAGGGTGGCTGTAAAGGGGCCTAAAATTCTGCGCACTAAAGGTGCGTAAAATACAAAATTAATAAGATCATGACAATGATGTGATAGGGCGCAATGAATATGGTATAAAAAAAAGCTGTGAGCGATACAAGGCACTACTGCCTCACAGAGACCCTTAGAAGCAAGAGCCTGGAGGAGAGTGCATTTCAAAATGCTGTCGCAGCAGCGTCTTCTGAAAGAGGACCCTGCTACGAATCTCTCGGGCGAAGAACTTGCAAAATGTCGATGTCGTTTAAAAAGGCTAAAACTGAGTCGTGCTGAAATACCGGGTCATTAGCTAAAAACATCACTGGGTGAAGGGGTATGTTCTCTCTATAGGCTTGAACAAAGTGTTTCTTTCTTTCAGGTTCTATTAGAGGACACTGCACTAGGATGTGAAGTACAGTAAGTACCTCCCCACATCTAGTACAGGTCGGGGGTTCGCCTCCAGACAACAAGTAATTGTGCGTGCCGTAAGTGTGTCCTATTCTGAGCCTACAGAATAGGACATCATTTCTTCTAGATTTCGTGGTGGATGGCCAGTTCCCTAAACGGGGCTTAATTAAATGAAGCTTGTTATGAGTCTGGCCGTCCCACAAACGTTGCCAGTGGACTCGAAGTCTCTTGCGTAGATATGGCTTCATATCGAGAACAGGGACGAGCATAGATGTGTTGCCAGCTTTTGCCTTGATGGATGTGGCAAGCTGGTCTGCCAGTACATTTCCCTCGATGTCTCGGTGTCCTGGCACCCAGCACACCACAACATGCTGGCCAGACGCATAAATACTACATATGAATGAATAAAGCGATACTATTACAGCATTTTTGTGCCTCTTAAGAGATTTTAAGGCTTTTACTACGCTCAGTGAGTCTGTGTAGATGATTGCTTTTGGTATTTTCGATTCTTTGATGTATTTAAGAGCCGACAGTATTGCATAAGCCTCTGCTGTGAAAATGCTCGTTAGGGGGTGCAGGGCGTCGGCATCTGAAAATGATGGGCCAACCGCTGCATAAGAGACGCCAGCATGAGACTTTGATGCATCGGTGTAAAATTCCGGACAGGAGTATTTATGCTGCAGTTCGAGGAAATGCATTCGAATGTGTGCAACTGGGGCGTGCTTCGAAACATGTAAAAAGGACAAATCACAGTCGACAATCTGCCACTGCCACGGTGAGACCTGTATAGTGGGTGTCATTAGACGATGTTCAAAGAGTGGGACATCCATTTCCTCAGCCAGACTTCTCACACGCAACGAGAAGGGCTCTCTTACTGCAGGTCGGTTATGAAAGAGGTGGGAGCTGGACAAATCATTTACGGTGGAATATGAGGGATGTTCACTGTTTGCATTCACTCTAAGAAAATACATGAAAGCTGTGTAGGTCCTCTGGAAGTGGAGGGACCACTCATTGGATTCCACGTAAAGGCTTTCTACAGGGCTTGTCCTAAAGGCACCTGTAGACAAGCGAATACCTAGATGGTGGATGGGGTCCAGCATCTTCAACGCGGTTGGGGTGGCTGACTGGTAAATTATGGCCCCGTAGTCTAGGCGAGTTCGTATGAGGCTTTTATACAAATTTAACAGACACTTTCTGTCACTACCCCATGTAGTGCGTGACAACACTTTTAAAATATTCATTGTTTTCATGCACTTGTTTTTTAGATGTTTTAAGTGTGGTATGAATGTTAGCTTAGTGTCAAGAATTATGCCTAAGAATTTATGTTCCGTTTCTACAGGTAGACGCTGTCCTTGCAGGTCAATGTCGGGGTCGGGGTACAGTCCTCTCTTTCTAGAAAAAAGGACGCAGGTGCTCTTTTGTGGATTTAGGCAGAACCCATTCTCGTCTGCCCATTTAGCCACCTTGTTCAGACCAAGTTGAACCTGCCGCTCACAGATTGCAAGGTTGCATGATTTAAATCCAATCTGTATATCATCGACGTACGTTGAATAAAACATGTGGCGTGGGATGCATAGACGCAAGGAATTCATTTTTATAATGAAGAGAGTGCAACTGAGCACCCCACCCTGTGGTACTCCGGTTTCCTGCACGAAAGGCCGTGATAATGCATTGCCAACTCGAACACGGAATGTGCGATTCAGCAGATAACTTTCAATCACATTTAACATATTACCACGTATACCAAAGTGGGAGAGGTCTCTCAGTATTCCGAACCGCCATGTGGTGTCGTATGCTTTTTCCATATCGAGGGAAAACAGAAAGGAAGAATTGTTTGTGAACAAAAGCTTCACGTATCTGTGCCTCAATACGTATCAAATGGTCAATGGTGGATCGACCCTCGCGAAAACCGCACTGGTATGGGTCAAGCAGCTTGTTTGATTCTAGGAAATGTATCAGACGACGGTTTATCATTTTCTCGAAAGCTTTGCAGAGGCAGCTTGTTAGAGCTATGGGCCGGTAACTCGATACGGACGATGGATCCTTGCCCTGCTTCAGGATAGGGATCACTATGGCCTCTTTCCAGGCAGAGGGGATCTCGCCGGAGGTCCATATAGAGTTATAGAGACAGAGAAGGGTTTTCTTCGTTTCAGAGGGTAGGTTTTTCAACATGTCATATAGTATACGGTCAGGGCCTGGGGCAGATTGGTTGCAACAGGTGAGTGATGCATGCAGCTCTGCTAGGGAGAAAGGTAGGTTATATGGTTCGTTTCCGGTGCTCTTTCGGTCCAGTTTTTGTTTTTCTATTACTGATTTGTATCTTTTAAACGCTGTAGAATAATGTGATGAACTGGACACATGTTCAAAATGTGCACCCAGATGGTTTGCCTGGTCCTCCAGGCTGTCTCCCTGCGTGTGTACCAGGGGAGGTGGATGTGTTTGTCGTCCTCTTACTCTATTCACCCTGTTCCAAACCTTGGCCTCATCCGTGTACGAGTTGATACTTGATAAAAATGTTTGCCAGCTGTCTCTCCTGGCTTGTCTGCGTGTTCTCCTACCTTGGGACTTGATTTTCTTGAAACTGACAGGTTTTCAGCAGTAGGATAATCGCGAAGCTGCCTCCATGCTTTGTTCTGCTGCCTACGTGCGTTCCGGCATTGTTCATTCCACCAAGGAACACGGCGTTTGCTAGAAAGTCCACTTGTTTGGGGAATACACTTAGAAGCTGCGTCAATTATGAAATTGGTCAAATACTCGATGGCACCGTCAATTCCGAGCGATGAAATGTCAGCCCACGAGAGCTTACTGGTAAGTGCTTGGAATTTATCCCAGTCCGCTGCATTGACCTTCCACCGAGGAGCATGTGGTGGAGATTCGTATTGTCTTGGTGCTCTCAGCAGTATTGGGAAATGGTCGCTCCCGTAAGGGTTTTTTATAACTTCCCATTCAAGTTCAGGCAATATGGATGGAGAAGCTATGCTGAGGTCTATAGAGGAAAATGTTTTGTTTGCAAGACAATAATATGTAGGTTCTTTTTTGTTAAGCAGACAAGCACCGGATGAGAACAGAAAATCTTGAATTAGACGGCCTCGCGCATCGATGCGAGCGTCGCCCCACATATTGTTGTGTGCATTGAGATCGCCCAGAACAAGATAGGGCTCTGGCAATTCGTCTATCAAGGACTGAAATTCGTGTTTGTGTAAGCGGTAATGTGGGGGTATGTAAAGCGAGCAAATTGTGACGAGCTTGTTAGGAGAACAAGTCGGACTGCCACTGCTTCAAGTGGCGTTTGCAGCTTCAAACGTTGACACGCTATGCTTTTGTGAATTATAACGGCAACACCGCCTGAGGATGCACGAGCATCATCGCGGTCTTACGAAACGTAACATACTGTCGGAGAAGTTCGCATGTTCCCGATTTTAAGTGAGTTCCTGTACACACAGCACTTTTGGATTATGTTCGTGGAGAAGTTCTTGTACATCATCGAGGTTCGTAAGAAGGCCTCTGATGTTCCATTGTATGATTTGTGTATCCATACTGAATGTAAATGGGTGCTGTGTGTACTAAAAAAGGAAGTGTTGCCTTAGATTACAGAGCCCTTTCCAGGCCCTGTAACGCGGGATTTGTCCTTTCTGAAGCGGTCGAGCGAACCTCGCCGCTCCTTAGGCGCTTGGTGCGCCGTCAGGATGGGTGTGGTGTCCATTGCCTCTTGTGAGGCGCCGGACACGCGCTCTTGCGAGCGAGAAGTTTCACGAGAAAGTCTCGCCGCGAAGGACGAGACATTTGCGCCCATCATCCCGGAGGTCGATGGGTTGCCTTTGGGCCTGAGCTGCGCCGGCTGTTGCCAGCGCCAGCAGGGGCCCGTGAGGGTGAGGCAGCCTTGACTGCACCCACCGTGGGAGCTGCTGGCGGGCCTGCAGGTTCGTTACGCGTAGCGCAGGCTGCTACCGAGGACTGTTGTGGTGCCGGCAACCCTAGGGTAACCGGGCCTGTTTGCTGGTTGGGTGGAGTAGACTTCGCTACTTCACCCTAGGGGCAGGAGCCACAAGCGACAGCTCGCTGCGCGCGGGCTGGGCAGATGGCAATAGCCGCTGCGACGCTGCCCCTTGACGCGCCGCATCAGCGTAAGTGGTCGTGTGGAATGGTGAGCACCTTTTGCGTGCTTCCTTAAACGATATGTTTCACGGACTTTGAGAGTGATGATTTCTTTTTTCTTTTTTCCAGTTCGGGCAGGAACGTGAGTAGGATGCATGGTCACCACTGCAGTTCACACAGTGAGGAGTGCCACTACAATTGTCAGAGGAGTGGCCCTGGACTCCACACCTTGCGCAAGTTATTTGACCACGACAGCTCTGCGAGCCATGGCCGAATCTTTGGCATTGAAAGCACCGTCTAGGGTTAGGGACATATGGTCGAACAGTTAACTTAATGTATCCTGTTTCGATTGTTTCAGGCAGAACGCTAGATCCAATGTTAGCACAAGATGTTTGGTGGGGATTTCTTTGTTGTCCCGTCTGATGATGATACGTTTTACATTGGTGACGTTTTGATCTTTCCACCCTTCCAGGAGTTCTGCTTCCGATAATTCTAGGAGGTCTGCTTCTCTATACGACCTCCGCGTGAGCTATTCATTGATCGGTGTGGTGATACAGAAATTGGTATGTTGCCGAACGTCACAAGTTGCCGAGTTTCTCGTACTGCTGTTTTGAGGGACCTCAAGAAGAAGGTCTCCGCTAGCCATTTTGATCACGTTGTAACCTGACCCTAAAGCTTCGGTTAAAGATTCGCAACAATGAATGGTGAAACTGATCTGGCCTTTTGAGAGTTCTCACTGTGTACAACATGGATTTTGGTTGGATAGTTTCTTTTGGTCGGTGAAAGATAGGCAAAGTTCATCGGTGGCGTCCCCTTTTAGAGG
>NC_051164.1:21734820-21788068 GCF_013339745.2 Dermacentor silvarum | reverse complement strand
TTGCTCTCGATGAAAGTATCTCTTCAATGAGAATATTTAGCCACCAGTTATTTGTCACTGAGTAATGGCGTAGAAACAAGGCCAGAAGCCAGGACGGTAAGGGTTGTAAAGACGTTAGCGAATAGCTCGCATGCAGGACAGCGCTAAGAAGCTCAGCATTGAAATCCACGATCACAGAGACTTCGCGGAGAAAGATTTAATTTAATCAAACTTGCAGGGCCGGTAAATGCACGCTGACCTGCCTCAGCGGCACACTGGCTGTGTCTTTCTACTGCTGAAAGCGAGGTTGTCGGTTCGATTCTCGACCTTGGCGACGACATTCCGACAAGGGCGCGATGGAAGAACGACCGTGTACCCTTGTTTAGGTACACCTTAAAGAACACCAGGGGTTCAAACCTAATTGAAAGCCTCTCCTCCTATGGCGACCCCCATAGCCCGCAGTGGAGCTCTGCGATGCTGTAGCCGAGAATTTAAGTTTGAATGCACTGCGACGTGGCTGTGAAGTCCAGTGTGCCCTCGTTCACCGTACGTATTTATTTCTTGTTCTCACGATGCAGCAGCAGGCGCCTGCGACGAGACCAGCTTGGCGGCCAGCCTGCGGGAGTGCGACGCCAAGTTTGGCCCAGCCAGCGCACACGACATCGAGCTCAAGGCGAAGACGGTCTGCTCGTAAGTGCAACCAACTCAAAAGGAGTTTCATTGAACGGACCTGAAGCACAGCCTGACTACTGTAATCGTTGCAATTGCCACGAGAATAATACACACTGCAGCATCTTTTTTTTTTGTCTTGAAGCAGGCCTTTCTTCAGGACAGCGCTCATAACAGGGCTAATGGTTGATTATACCGGATGTCTTTTTTAAACATAGGCAGAATTTTTAGACTGCAAATCAAAATGCACAATTGAACAACTAGCAAGGTTTACTAATGAACGCTCTAATTACATTAGCGCACATATCTCACTGCACAATTTAACAAGCTTTAAAAATGGCACAGGTCACGCGATAAGCGCTGTCAAACTTGCAGTATAACTGAAATGTTGTTCCACTTACTTTTCTAACAAAACGCCTTCTTATGCATTGAATCTCTAAGGTTACTGGAACGCCACAGAATTTCGTCACAAATCTTCGGTAATGTGTATCTCGAAATCGATGTCATCCTCAGAATTCATTCAAAGTGGACATCGCTTTCGAAGTCAACGGCTACAAATTAAATGCCTTAGGCGCAGAAGCATCCGACACAGGACAAGAGAGCCACATGAAACACAAACACACACATGACGCGAATTTTCAACAACCAGTTTATTTGTGGGATCAAAGCACACCTATCATCATCATCACCATTTATTGTACCCTTAATTGCCCTTCTCAGGGCATTACATAAACGGGAGACGAGGAATAACGAAAAAGACATGACACAAAATGAATGCAGTAATTAACAGAATGGCAGCCGTTCTTCAAACAAATAAGTACGAGGCAAGAATAACAAAGCACAAAATTTATTTACAATTTACAAATTTATTTAATATTTACAAATTTAGTAATAGAAGCAGTGGGAAATTAAAGCAAACAGAAACTGCCAATACATAAAGGAGGAGCAGCAAAAGAGGGAACCCAGAGAAATATGCATAACAGAAACAATGATTACCAGTAATTAACATATTGACAGTCAACCAGACAATGAAATACAAAAGTTGCACAATAAAGAAATAAATTACAATCATTTTTACCCGACACTTTACGCATCTATAACAGCAGCACCAAAACTAAAATAGAGAATGTGCAAGACATTAATGAAACACTGCTTTACATAAATGATCAAACAAAAAGTGCTGTCGCCAGCTCACCGTCGCACACTCGCACATATAGCATACGGTACGCGGCGACTATTTTATCGCTTGTGGACTTTATACGGAACCTCACGGCGACGCCGACAGCAGGAATGCGCCTGGAGTGCCCATAAAACTGCTATCCCAATAATATTCTGAGCATCTCCAAGCGACGGCCAACAACATTACATTGGTTTTGTCCACTAACGTGGCATTTGCATAGTTTTTAAAGGTATGGTTAAAGGTACGTGGGACAACCTGTATATCAAAGAATTGCTCTATGGCGTGAATGTTATTCACAAGATAGACCCCATGCATGGCGTGATATCCTTGTCAGCATGCACCGAACACGTGTCCTGTTACGCCCCCAGTGAATGGTATATGACTCCATGCTTTAATCCCGCAATTAAACTTGTAGTTGAAAGTTAGCGCCATGTGCGCGTGCGTTCTGTGTCGGTCTTTCCTGCTGTGTTGGGTGCACTATGCCTAATGCATTTAGGATGACTTCACAAGCGCAACGTGCAACGTTTGTCAGCGGCTACAATTAGCAAATTCCAATATGTGCCTAAAGATATTAGTTTAAAAGATAAGTAGCAATACTTCGTTAATTAGTGAAATATTAATTTTGGATTTCTTGTGCAAGTAATGTCCACCTCGAGCGTAATCGAGCTAGATGCGTTTGTGCTACATACCTCGAGTGATTTTTAAAAATTATTTTAAAGATGCATTCAGGGACAAGAATGGAAACGATGTGGACGCTGGGAATACACTTCGTGACATGTTCTACTTCACCACTGACACTAATAAATCGGTCAATCGATCAAAATTGACAGTCACTTATGTATTCTTATGTGATTTGAATGACTTGTCTAATACATATATTGGTTACGTCCATGATACGTGACGTCATACATTGTCACGTGTCATTGGCAACTCTGCCTTAATGCACTTTGGTCTAATTTGTACCAACCTTAATCCACATTAATGCAGTTTAATCCACTTTAATTCACCTCGCTCTAATTTGTACGAAACGTAATCCACCTTAATCCACATTGCTCTAATTTGTACAAACCTTAATCCACCTTTGTATAATTTGTAGCAATCTTAATTCACCTTAATCCATTTTAAACCACATTAATTCACCTTGTTCTAATTTATACCAACATTGATCCACCTTAATCCACCTTCCTCTAATTTGTACCAACCTTAATCCGCCTTAATCAACGCAAATCATTATTTTGGGGAGCACTAGCTGAGGACAACGTCGGCTTTACTGCCCTCATGGGACACATAATGCTTTCTCATTAGTAAATACCAGAGGGCTGTTCATGTGCGTGACGCGCAATCAACCGTGTATAGTGTATTGTATGACAGAGCAAGTGCGTAATGCAGCGACATGTCACAAAAAGTGCACAAGCGTAACATATTTACACGTGCACCTATTTATCCTTTTCTCGGAACTGCATTACATCGGCTAACAGCATTACATCGCTCATCGCAAGATGCGCCTGCATGATTTGGAACTTACTCGAATGTTATCGTTGAGTCTATCTGTTGTGTATGTTTTCACCGAACCTCGGGTAATCAGATTGTATGCGCGGCACGAATTGTGTAGTGCTTTTTGAAAGGCACGCGGGCACAAGCGTTTAGCTTGGAACCATCGATGAGTCATGTATAAAAGCCGACCTATGGAAATGCTGAATTATTTTGGGATTAAAAATATACTGCAGTGCGCGCTCAAGGGCACTGCGCCTACTTGCGTCCTGAAGATGGCTTTCACGCAATCTTTATTACGTAATTTCTCTACAGAGTAAACGTCTCGTTTGTAATTATCCTGAAATATAGCTTAATGGTAGAAACGAGGGGCTAAATTAGGCTAAGCATTAGTGTCATTAGTACGAGTTTTTACCTTCAGGAAGGTTACTGGTAAAAAACCACAAGAATGAAGCTAGGCAAATGCATGCAAATACTGCGCATCATCCACATTGTGACTTCGCCGCCATATTGGGAGCTCACGACGTGACACTTACGCCACATTTTCTTGTGGTATCGTTACTACACAACTGTGCCTTAAACCTTACAATCGAACAATCTCGTTGTTGATGGAAAGTCGACGAAAGGCCGGCAGTGAAAGCCTGCTCAAAACTAAGTATTTTCGGTTAAAAGGGCCCCTCACCAGGTCTAGCGATCTTGAGCTGACATGCGTCGTGCATACAATGCGCGCTAACGATCGTGTCTGCTACGTATTGCATGCCTACGGGCCGCCGAAAGAACTTAAATTTCGAACCAAACGCCGTTCGGCCCTTCTCCTCGCGGGTGCCGCGCAAGTGCGCCTACGTAGTACATGACAGTACTGTGACACCACTCTTAATGACACGTGACTTCGAGAAATATTCAAGGCAAGATCAGTTATTTGTTTAATCTGCTGCTTCTATAGCCGAATTGCAGTCTAGAGGAATAATAAAGCATACAAACCGAATATCTGCGTGTTTTTGTCTTACTTCGTGCCGTAGCAAGAGAGATGTACAGCCTCCCGCATTTTTAGATATATCGCGCAAGAACACTGTAATGTCGTCGTACGTCGTCCTGAAGGGAACATCGCATTAGACGACTCTTGCACAGGAGAGTGCTTAGTGCACTTGAGAGCACCTCTGCCTGTCTCGCTGATTATGTCCGCTTAAAGGCGCTAAAATGACGCGTGATGGACGCTCCCGCGATATAGCTAAAAATGCGGGAGGCTGTACTTCCGTTTCGTGTGCTTGTTCCAATGTCGTGCAGTCGCGCGCGAAGTGAACGAAACTATGTTATACCTTGTTTCAGCACCGCGATCATGCTCTTCTTCTTTCTGGGGTTTTACGTGCCAAAACCAGTTCTGATTATGAGGCACGCCGTAGTGGAGGGCTCCGGATTAATTTTGACCACCTGGGGTTCTTTAACGTGCACTACAACGCAAGCACACGGGCGTTTTTGCATTTCGCCTCCATCGAAATGCGGTCGCTGCGGCCGGGATTCGATCCCGCGATCTCGTGCTCAGCAGCGCAACGCCTTAGCTGACTGAGCCACCGCGGCGGGTGCGATCATGCTCTTTCATCATCTTCCGCCTGCCTCAGTGATCGTGAATGTGACTTTGACTTAAGCCGCTAATCAGATGGTCTCGTGCGGACCGCTCAAAATCGTCCGCTGCTCGAAACGAGACAAACGGAGCAGCTTGCGCGTGAGACCGTCACCGGTAGTGCACGACTCAGCAAAAACGCGTGAAGGAGAAAAAGAAGTATAAGGCGGGGCCGGTAAGGTATTCGTCATGTGATCCTGCGGCTCCGGTATTTAAAAAAAATGATGGGGTTTTACGTGCCATAACCACGATCTGATTATGAGGCACGCCGTAGTGGGGGACTACGGAATAATCTGGACCACCTGGGATTCTTTAACGTGCACCTAAATCTAAGTACAATGGTGTGTTTTCGCATTTCGCCCCCATTCGAAATGCGGCCGCCGTGGCCAGGATTCGATCCCGCGACCTCGTACTTAGCAGCCGGCTCCGGTATGGGAGAACGCAGTCAACGAATTTCACTTGCGGAGTCTAGACGAGGCAAGTGGAGAGCGTGTCTATGTTGGCGGTGACGCTCGCCTCCTGAAAACATGGGCTCGCGGCACTTCAAATGTTTCTATTTCTGCTATTAACTAATTTGAAAAATTCTTACGGTAGAACACTCTTTAGAGGGCATGAAAAACTTCAAGCGTACAACCAAAATCTGCTGTGTGGCCTGTTGAGGGGTCCATTTAAGATCGTTTATTTAAACCACGCTCAAGGCTGCTATTTTTCTGGCAAGCATGTAGTGGCACAATATTTTACAACCTAAATACGGGACTTTTCGAAACCAGCCGCAACGTTAGGGTTATTTGTATTCTGATTACCTCTTTAAAAGCGACGTATTTAGTAAACCAATTGAATTGCCTCTTACGAGTAATCCTCGACCATTGAGATGTGTGCGATGAACTTGTTTCAGTAATATAAATACCCCCTCAAAGGCATTAAGTTGCTCATATGTTCCTGCTTTAAGCAAAAGAATCATTCTACTGTGTGGAGAAAATCTGTCTGTACCTCCATATCACCGGACAGAAATGGCGATATTACGCGCGGTGCCACAAGCGATTCACATTTTATCATCACGCGGTGGATAATAAATAAACGGCATACTGATTTTTCAGTGCCATGTTTTTCAGGGCAGTCGGCGAATACAAGGCGTGCCTGCTGAAACTGACGCGAGTTAGTGGATGCGGAGACGCTCCGCCACTCGCCAGACGACTGCAACGAATGGATAAGTTCGTGCAAGAGCAACTGCCCTGCGTTGCGCATGCCAACGGTAAGTGCCTCTACCATAGTCGAAAGACACGGGTTTTGAACTGCGCCAAGAAAGAAATTGAGCAGATACCATCAAAAATTATTGTAATTGTGCGTGATTAGCCCGAACGAACGAATGAGAGCTCACGACGCCCATCGCCCCTCCCATAACTCGAGAGAGAGCTTGCGCCACAGTAGCGCCCTCTCGCATTGTGCGAGAGCTCGCGCGACAGTAGTCCCTCCCCCCCCCCCCCCCCCCCCACCCCTTCTCCCCAACATGCACCCATTGGCGCCTTTGTATCGAAAGTCTGACGCCCGACCACCGCAAGCTCGAACTTCCACAATTCCCGAACTTCTCAACAAAACGTCGTTTTGGTTTTATGCATTGAAGTACAAAACTGGAATGCCTGTGCATTTCTCCGCAAAGTTCGGGAATTAGTATCTCGAGACTGGTGTCATCCTGAGAATTCGTTCCAAGTGGATCCGCCTTGCGAACTCCACAGATAGAGTTTGCAAATTGCAATATAGGCCATAAGGTAATCAGTTTAAAACTGCATTAGTACATTTTTGATAATTAGTCGATTATGCATTTCACTTCATTGCGCAAGTAATGTCTGCCTCTTCGAGTAGACCAGCTCGTGAACTAGAATTCTGCTATCGCCGCCGGGAAACATTAAACATTTTCGAAAGTGTTCGCTGACACACCCGGTATATAAGAAGCAACAAAGGGCCCAGTACTGATCCTTGAGGCGCACCTGAACCAGCTAACGCCGAAGGGGATCAGACATCGTTAGCAAATACAAACTGAACACGAGACGTAAGGAAAGCGCGTATTCAGATAATTATGGCAGCATCAATATTAAGCACGCTTAGTTTATGTAATAGTAGCGAATGGCTTACCTTGTCAAATGCTTTAGCAATGTCTAGAAATATGCAGTGAGTTACAAAACCAATGTCTAAATATGCATGCAAGTCGTTAGTGAATGATAGGAGCTGGGTGTCACACGCAAAATGTTTGTGGAAACCGTGCTGTGTGGGAGTGAAAAAATTGTTGCCCTCCATAAAATGAACTAGATGTGTGAAGATAACGTGTTCCATTACTTTGCAGGGTACGGATGTTAGTCCCGGCCGTACGGATGTTAGCACCGGCCTGTAGTTGGGATTATGAGTTTCCGTGAATTTGTGGATCGGAATTACTTTGCTTGTCTTCCAGTCTGTGGAAAGGGTTCCAGAATTATACGATTGCGAAAAAATAAAATTTCGCATTACGGAGTATCGTAATCGTCGGTGAACTTTTTTGCTTTGATATTATTCTTTACTGCGTGTGCCTTTGTTTTTCGCTTTCGTGTTCTGTTCGCAGAACCGGGACTAAGCTTTTTAGGAGGGAGCATTGACACGCGTGTAAATTATTAATCTTTTCGGTGAACGTTTCTCACGATACAATCTGTGTTACGATGCTATCGTTCAATGCAAGACGCGCCTTTCGGTATTGGAAGTTTCTCGCATGTTATCGCTGGTTCCATCCGTTGTCTGTTGTCGCCGAACCTTGTGTAATCAGATTGTATGCGCGACACAACTTGTGCAGTACTTTCTGGAAGGAACGCGGGCACCAGTGATCCAGAACTATCGACGATGTCGTGTACAAAAGTCGACGCGCTCGTCACACATATCACGTTTCGGTGATCAACGAGTGTGCATGGTCGCTATCACTGGGCTGAGTGTTTCTGGTTTTGCTGGGCACAGGTTCGCCCAATAAGCGGTTAGTTTTGTGACTTGCTTTCTTCCATTGTGGTTGTTCACCGTTACTAAAACGTGACAATTAATATGGACAAAAAATTCACCGACGATTACGATACTCCCTAATGCGAAATTTGAGCCCAGCGGTATACGTGTTTTCATTTTGTGGTATATTGAGGCAAAGAATTTGAGAGAGACATGTAACAGAGTCGGCGATCTACGGGTCAAGCGCGTCGGCTTTTATACATGACTCGTCGAAGGTTCCAGTGCAATCGTTGCATGCTGCCGCGTGGCTTCCAGAAAGTACTACACAATTCGCGTGGCGCATACAATCAGATTACAAAACAATCGCAAACCATGACAGTCGAACCAAGCGCGAACGGGACCAAACCAAGCAAACCAAACAAGCGCGAGCGAGAGTTGACGCGAGCAGATGATAGTACTAAACGAGTGGTCCGGCTGAGAACAGATTCTCGCCCCTCCTCTTGCGCTCTAAATAAGCGGCCCAGCACCACTGGGATGCCGAATGAATTTCTGAGAGGATGTGCAGTGTGGGTTTGAAAGTACTTGACAATGGTTTTGCGTTCTTGGATGACGAGTGGTTACATTCCGAAGGCTTCGAAGAAAGCTAATGTCACACGGGTACAGAAAATGTCAGCGGTAATGACCATAAGAACTTCCACCCAATTTTGTTTACAAGTACTTGCTATAAGCTTCTTGAGCAAATGGTTTCTCAAGATCTTTGGACATGCCTTGGTAATTACGATATAATATTTTCCCACCAACTTTGATTTCGAAGAAGTCTACCTACGATTACCCAGCTCACTGAACTCGTTCACGATCTCTCTTACACAATCCGCGGTCAGAAAGACATGATTTGTATATTTCGTGAAAGTGCTTGACAAGGTGTCTCATCCAAAGTGATTGTTGAAAAATTGGCCATCTTTAAGAAGCCCAACGCAAAACAGCAGGTACTCCTATGGTCTGCGCAATCGCATATATATATATATATATATATATATATATATATATATATATATATATGTGTGTGTGTGTGTGTGTGTGTGTGTGTGCATCTCACGCAATGTGGGAATCGATGTAAGCAACGCTCTCTATGATGTTTGCTTTGATTAGCGCTAATGGGGTGATGTTGACGGCGAATGTTTCATTTATTCAGCGTTTAGTCCAATACGAGAGTTGTGAGTTGACGCTAAACGTTACCTTGTGTGCACAACTGCTGTTGGTCTGCGTAGTACACCGAACACGTAGGGAGACGTGTTAGCTTCGGGCGTTGTTGTGCGCTATTCATAATCCCTCAGAGGGTTGAGCATTATCATTGCCTCACATGGCAAATCGGATCGTTCCAGAAGTGTTACACTTTAGTTGAATTATGGGGTTGTACGTGCCAAAACCACAATCGGATTATGTTTTCTGTAAACGTTGAAATACTAGCGTTTTTGTACTTAGCTTCCGTCGACCTGCGGCTGCTACGGTAGGGATTGAACCCGTGACCTCGAGCAATTTCATTGCGGTCAAGTTGCCGTGGCAAGCACAGAAGTGTTGATTTGACGTGCAACCGAATGCGTAATGTCACCTAGACACTTCAGTGCTTTAATGTGGCTTTGCGTCTGCACGCTCTGCGTCAGTTTCGGCTTGACAAATTTGCATGGTGTTTATTTTTCAGATTTAGGAGAAGCGTATCGTACCTTCAGTTTGCCCCCAACTTCTGTTTACTGGCCTTCTCACGCCATCTTTTCCCCCTCCCGTCCTCTCCCCCTGTCTGGGAACTACGAGAGTGGCAAGGCTGTTATTAACTCGTTTCGCGACTGTGTTAGTTCTACCCATTCTTTGCCTCCCCCCCCCCCCCCTCTCTCTACCATTATAGCTACCTTCCCTCTAGACTTTAAAGTTAGCAGAAAGGTAAGCGCTGTAGTTTCTGCAATGCTTTTGAGGGGGTTCACGGATAATTACAACTTTCAAGAGGCCACGGTGTTAGAAACATCATTTAGGTTCTGGCACTCACTGCCGCCCGCCGCGGCGGAGAGCGCTTACAGATAGTGTCTGCTGTAGCAACGGCCCATCGGCCCTCAGCCGCAGTGCCCTCCACAGAGATGCGGCCGGCGCATGTGCTGCAGCCACGGTATATTTGTAGCACATGCGTCAGCCGCAGCTGCGTGAGGGGCGCTGCGGCTCAGGGGCCGATGGAGCCGGCCCATAACCTAGGAAACCTCGGCCATTGCATGCTGGTGTCTCAACGAACGCTCGTCCTGCCGGCGCGTCCGCTGGTTTTGCGCCGAACAATGTCTGGTCGCGCCGTTGGGCGGACTGTCAACACCATTATATTTCTTACTCGCAAGAGGCTAATGTGGCAACACCCAGGGAGCTCCAGAACTGCGAACTAACAAACACTGGCATGGCGCTCTTTGGCCATACTTGGCTCTTGCGCCACTAAACCACACACATTCATTCATTCATTCATTCATTCATTCATTCATTCATTCATTCATTCATTCATTCATTCATTCATTCATTAATTAATTCATTCATTCATTCAGGGAGCTCCAGAGGGCATGGTGCACGTGAAAGGGCATGGTGCACATGCCACACGATGGAAAGGTCCAAACGAGTTTCTCGCACTCTGACCCACCCCCCGACACAAACTCATCATCAGCCTATATTTATGTCCACTGCAGGACGAAGGCCTCTCCCTGCGATCTCCAATTACCACTGTCTTGCGCAAGCTGATTCCAACTTGCGCCTGCGAATTTCCCAAGTTCAGAATCCCTCCACCTAGTTTTCTGCCGTCCTCGACTGCGCTTCCCTTCTCTTGGTATCCATTCATTAACCAAAATGGTCCACTGGTTATCCATCCTACGGGTTACATGGCCTGCCCAGCTCCACTTTTTCGCGCTTAATGTCAACTAGAATATCGGCTATCCCTGTTTGTTCTCTGATCCACACTGCTCTCTTTCTGTCTGTTAACGTTAGGCCTAACATTTTTCGTTCATCGTTCTTTGTGGGCTCCCTTAACTTCTTCTCGAGCTTCTTTGTTAACCTACAAGTTTCTGTCCATATGTTCTCACCGGTAGAATGTAATGATTGTACACCTTTCTTTTCAACGACAGTGGAGCTCCCAGTCAGGAATTGGCAATGGCTGCTGTAAGGACTCCAGCCCAATTTTATCGTTATGTAAATACCGTTCTCATGATCAGGGTCCCGTGTGAGTAATTGACCTAGATAAACGCACTCTTTTACAGACTCTAGAGGCTGACTGACGATCCTGAATTCTTGTTCCCTTGCCAGGCTATTGAACATTATCTTTGTCTTCTGCATATTAATCTTCATCCCCACGCTTGCACTTTCTCGGTTAAGGTCCTCAATCAATTGCTGTAATTCGTCCCCATTGTTGCTGAATAGGACAATGTCATCTGCAAACCGAAAGTTGCTGAGATATTCGCCGTTGATTTTCACTTCTAAGCTTTCCCAGTCTAAGAGCTTGAATACTTCTTCTAAGCATGCAGTGAATAGCATAACAGAGATTATGTCTCCTTGCCTAACCCCTTTCTTGATAGGTAACTTTCTACTTTTCTTGTGGAGAACCAAGGTTGCTGTGCAATCCTTGTACATATTTGTCAATATGTTCACGTATGCATCCTGTACTTCATGGTTTCGTAGTGCCTCCATAACTGCTGGTATCTCTACTGAATGAAATGCTTTTTCATAATCTAGGAAAGCCATATAGAGAGGTTGATTTTACTCCGCAGATTTCTCTATTACCTGGTTGATGACATGGATATGATTTATCATAGAATATCCCTTCCTAAGGCCATCCTGTTCTCTTGGTTGGCTGAAGTCAAGTGTTGCCCTGATTCTATTTGTAATTACCGTGTTGAATATTTTATACAATACTGAAAGCAAGGTAATGGGTCTATAATTCTTCAATTCTTTAACAACTCCCTTCTTATGGATGAGTATAATGTTGGCGTTCTTCCAGCTTTCTGGTACACTTGAAGTCGTGAGGCATTACGTATAAAGGGCCTCAAGCTTTTCAAGTATGATATCTCCTCCATCCTTATTAAATCAACTGTTATTTCCATCTTCTCCAGCAGCTTTTCCCCTGGTCATGTCTTTCAAGGCCGTTCTAAGTTCATCGCTAGTTATTGAAGGGGCCTCTGTATCCTGTTCATCACTACTTCAATTGAAAAAAGCTTGGCTGCTCTGGGAACTGTACAGCTCAGCATAGAATTCTTCCGCTGCTTTTACTGTCATCGAAATTGCTGATGATATTACGCTGCTTATCTTTCAGTACGTACATTTTGCCTTGCCCTATTCCTAGTTTTCTTCTCACTGATTTCATGCTGCGTGCATATTTTACTGCTTCCTCAATCTTTTCCACGTTATAATTTCGGATATCCCTTACTATCTTCTGGTTCTCAGTTTCGACAGTTAAGCGAATTCTATCTGATCTCTCGAGTTTGACACTTTCATGTTTTGTTGTTTCTTTATTAGGTCATTTGTTACTTGGAGAGCATACCTACTGGTTGCCTTGGTGCCTTACCTCCCACTTCAATTGCTGCTTCTGCGATCAACCTAGTTACGGTTTCATTCATTACCTCCATGTTGTCTTTATCTTCCTGTTCTAAAGCTGCATATTTCTTTGCGAGCGCTAGCCTGAATTGGTCTGTTTTTACCCTTACTGCGTCTAGGTTGGCCTGTCTCTTCATGACTAACTTTATTCTTTCTCTCTTCAAATTGAGCGAAATCCTAGAGCTCACTAGCCTATGGTTACTTTACTTTACCCTACCTAACACTTCTACATCCTGCACTATGCTGGGATCAGCAGAGAGTATGAAATCTATTTCATTCCTTGTTTTTCCATTAGGGCTTTTCCAGGCCCACTTCCTGCTGCTTCGCTTCCTGAAGAAGGTATTCATTATTCGGAGCTTATTCCTTTCCGCGCCTTCTACCAACATTTCTCCTCTAGTGTTCCTTCAATCGATGCCGTAGTTGCCAATTGCTTGCTCGCCAGCCTGCTTTTTCCCCACTTTTGCATTGATGTCGCCCATGACTACAGTATACTGAGTTTGCACCTTTCTAATTGTAAATTCAAGATCTTCATAAAGCTGTTCTATTTCCTCATCATCGTGACTAGAGGTTGGGGCGTAGGCTTGTACAACCTTCATTCTATACCTCCCATTCAGCTTTAATACGACGACTGCTACACTATCATTAATGCTGTAGAATTCATCAATGTTTCCCGCTATGTCCTTATGGACTAGAAATCCTACTCCGAATTCTCTCCTATCTGGAATACCTCTGTAGCAGAGGACGTGGCCGTTGGTCAGCGCTGTATAAGCCTCTCCAGTTCTTCTCACCTCATTAAGGCCAATAATATGCAAGGCAATACCTGATAATTCTTCAAATAGCCCTGCTAAGCTAGCCTCACTCGATAGGGTGCGCGTGTTGGACGTTGCCAGGTTCAGCTTGGGGTGTCTGTCCGGACCCAGAGATTCTTAGCACCCTCTGCCGCGTCGCAGGTCTGACCGCCGCTATGGTCAGGTCGCCAATGCGGCGGAGGATTCTGCGCATTAATTTCGTGATACGTTGTTTCGTTGCAGTGTCCTCACAACTCGTAATGGAGGCACCTCTGGCGAATCGAGACGCATGTGCGAAACATGAAGTGTGGAATAAGCAGTTCCTGTGCGCCAGAAGCTTCCACGCCGAAGTGGAGGAGTTACAAGAGCACAGAGGCGATCAGTCAAACGAAATTTGCAGGTACGCATTAGCATGCCGATTAGACAGCGTTTAGACTTTTACCGTAACGGTCACTTTAACCAGCTCTGACGTTTTGAACACACTTCATAAGCACAAGCACTTTGTGCAGGATGCCTGGACAATTCTATATGTGGAAAACACGGCAGCGCTACGCGCCGCGGTCAAGCGACAATAAAGAGTTTTAGCGCATCCGGTAATCCAGTTCACGCAAGCGCGTTTGCGTAATACCGGACGGCCGGACGTTGATGGCGATATCTTGTCACGCATCCAACGACAATGCCTCATAGAGTCGAGTTTGTGTTCCATGTATGTTCTTGTCTAAAAAAAAAACATTTTTGAAAAGGGATCATGTTCACGATCACGCCGTTGTCAAAAAATTACTCCAGCAGCGAAGTAAATTCGACTTGGTTACTGCAGTAGTCGCGGTGTTTGGCTGAGCTCCACACCACCAGATGGTGCCACCACTTCGGCCGCTCACGTTTACGTCTTCGCTCACGCGGTAATCTGCCCGATTCGCCTGCGTTAATAGGAAAGTCTCCAATGAAAAAAAAATAAGTAAACTAAAAAAGAAAGAAAGAAGCTAGAGCGCATGAACGAAGAGACACGAAGAAGATGACATAAACGGGCACTTTGTGGCATCATCTTCGTTTCCCGTCGTTACTGCGTTGTACTTTAATTTAATTTTTGTTCACTAACGCGTTGCGCCACGCGAATGGCCCGCCCGGTCGGTGTGGTTCGGGATGATGTGGTTCGGCATGATTATTTCCGCAAGATGCCGATGCTTAACGCTGGCGCCGGATTTTCTGCGACACAGGGCCCTTACCGCTATTGCGTTGATACTGCTGTCCTTTTCTTATAGCCGAGCTTCTTGGCCCGCCAGGGTATCGTCAGTCAGCTGTACCTTCCACCGCTCAAATGACGTGCTAGGCGTCTTTCAGTGTAAAGAGTCTATTGTAGTGCCGATCTTGAAACAGGGTATGACTCCATCTTCTGTGGTGAGCTACCGGCCTATAGCGCTGACTAGCGGTCTCTGCAAGATATTTAAAAAATGATTAATCGCCGGCTATTACACTTCCTCGAATCCAACAAATTGCTTGTCCCTTATCAATGTGGATAGAGAGAAGGCCGATCCAGAATTGACCATCTCGTGCGAGTTGAGGCATACATTCGCGAAGCCTTTGTTCACGAACAGTGCTTCCTGTCCGAGTTCCTTGTTATAGGGGGCTTATGGCACCGCCTGGCGCTCCGGTTATTTTGCGAGATTTCTCGGGAATGGGTATTCGTGGCAGCATGCTTAATGTAATAGAAAGTTATTTATGCAATGACACCTTCCGTGTTTGAGTAGGCAATTCTTTATTCAGACCATTTATCCAGGAGACTTGGGTACCACAGGGAGGAGTACTTAGTTTTACCTTTTTTAGTGTGAAAACGAATTCGTTACGTACATGTATTCACCGAAGTATATTTTACTACAGTTATGTAGACGACGTGCAGATGGGATATACCCCGTAACCTCGCCATCTGCGAGCGACAGGTTCAACTTGACCTGAACAAAGTGTCGAGAGAGGTACAGGAGAACGAATTCGAGCTAAACCCCGTAAAAAAACTCCTGGGTCCTTCTTACAACGGAGCTGTTATACGCAAGTTCCCAGTGGTTCGCTGCATGCGTAGACCGCGCGCGTAGACCGAAAACGCCGTAGCCTCGATACAAAGCAAAAGCGTATCGCCGGTGTGCCCCAGCTGCGTTTAATAGCCAAAGGGTATGTCTCTTTTGCTGGTGACGTCACGCATTGCATACGCACGTTATCACAGTTGCGTTCCGGCCGTGTAAAGGATAGGCTGCGTATTGTGCGGACCGAGGAAGAACTGCATGCCTACGAAAAACGACGGCGTGAGCAGAAGTGGAAAAGGGCGCTGAGGCGGCGTGAGGCGGCTAACGCCTCACGCCGCCTTCGCGTCCATTCCCGCTCAAGCGTCGTTACAGAACCCATGGCCGTCTACCATAGCGACCAAAGCTATAGTCCCCTTAGTGACAAAGTAATCAAGTCGGTAGAAAACGACAATTCATGTGGCATTGGTCTAGTCACCTTAGTGACAAAGTAATCAAGCCGGTAGAAAACGACAATACATGTGGCATGTGTCTTAATTTAAATCAATATAGGTTATCACCATATATACAGCTCCGCTGGTCATCCACCTTCACAGAGTGGAATGGCTCTGAGTTTTTCGGTAAATAGAGGTATGGTTCCAGACCTCCATATTCAACTACATGGTCATTCCTTACCTGCGAGGATATAATAAAAATTGTTGGCATAATGGTAGACAAGAAGCTAACCTTTATTCCACACCTGAAGTACCTTAAAAACAAATTCCTAAAAACAATGAACATTCTTAAAATACTTTCACACATAACGTGGGTTAGGGTCCAGAATCGCCTCATGAACCTTTACAACAAAGGCCTTATACGAACACGTTTAGATTACGGGGCTATAGTGTATCAACGTCCTATGGGCCCTGAAGGTACTCAAATAAATGATAAATTATTAAATCGGCTATTCCTAGCGCCCTGAAGATGGTGGATCCTGTCGACCACCTAGGTGGTGTAATAATAATAATAATAATAATAATAATAATAATAATAATAATAATAATAATAATAATAATAATAATAATAATCAATCAATCAATCATTTATTTATCGTGCCCAGGAACAACCGTGAGGTCTGGGTGCTGGCGCACGTATACATAGAAAAAGAAATACAGCAGGGGAGTATCAGCGAAAAAAAAACAACGAATAAAAAATATAAATCCTGAAAAGAAAAGTGTACATACATGTAACCGAAGGCGCAAAATGCATACATAATAAATAGGAGAAGGGAAGTCGAACAATATGGTGAAACTAAGACACAACAACGGAAAGCTGAGAGCAGAACAAAGACAGAGAGTTGTGAAAAATATCAAGGTCATGAAAGTGGGCGTTATAAAGACTCTGTATTCTATGGACGGTTGAGTGTTGGTGGTGACAGGCAGCAACACGGAAAGGTCTGTGTTCTCTGGTGATTTTGCGCGGAATACGAAATGTGATACAACTGAGGAGTTCGGGGCACATGAGGATACCGTGAAGGAGTTTGAAAAGGAAAAGCAGGTCAGCACGATTACGTCGGCAGCGAAGTAAGGGCAATGGCAATAATCCAACAGTGCTAGAGCAGGGCCCAGAGTCCGTGTTTGCAAAGCGGTGATGATATATGCTTAGAAACTTTTTCTGGACCCGATCTATAATGTCACTGTTGGATCTAGAAATGCCATTCCAGACGACCGACGCGTATTCGAGCTGAGGAAGACAGATCGTTGTGTACAACTTGCGGAACGGTGTAGGAGAATTGAATTCTCTCGACAGTCTGCAAACAGAGCGAAGAGTGCGCATGCCCCGCATTGCAACGCCTTTAGTGTGAGCTGAAAAGTGTAAGGATCTATCAAAAAGTACACCAAGATCATTGATCTCACGGACCTTACACAATGGTACAGAATCTACTGAATAAGAAAAAGAGATGCTTGCTGTTTTGCGGGTGAAAGTCATGACTTTGGTCTTAGCAGCATTCAAGGTGAGGTTATTATCTGTGCACCATTTAGAAAAAGAAAGCAGGTCAGACTGCAGGATGCGACAGTCATCAACAGTGTGAATTGCCTTAAAGATCTTTATGTCATCAGCATATAGGAGGAATGAAGAATGTCGAATGGCGGAAAGAACGTCATTAATAAAAATTAAAAAAAGGAGTGGTCCTAACACTGATCCTTGAGGAACGCCGCTGGTTACCATGTACGATGAAGACGTTTGGCCGTTGACGTTAACAAAACATGATCTACCAATAAGATAACTCCGCAATAGATTTACAATTGACGAGTCAACACCAAAGTGCGTAAGCTTGATGAGAAGCAGTGAGTGGCTTACCACATCAAAAGCTTTACTGAGGTCGCAATATATGGTGTCTACTTGCCCCCTTTGAAGTACCGGCGCGGAGATATGTGTCATGAAGCTTGCGAGATTTGTGATAGTAGAGCGGCCGGTGAGGAATCCATGCTGATTCGGAATCAATGTGTTCTTCACAGTACAAGACAATACGTTGTGAAGAGCAAGCTCAAAAACCTTAGACGTGGCACAGAGAAGAGAAATCGGGCGATAATTTGAGACATCGGTTTTACAGCCAGACTTAAATACAGGAAAAAAACGAGCAGTTTTTCACATGTGAGGGAAGGTGGAAGTATTCAGAGAGCTATTAAATATAGATGTCAATACTGGGGCAAATATACCGCTGTACGCTTTTAAGATTGCGGAAGGGATGCCATCAGGACCGCAAGATAGGGAAGGCATCAAGCGCTTAAGGCATTCGATGATCAGCTTTGCATCAAACAACACAGGACTAGATGTAGGAGCCGTTGTGTGCTGCTGACTGACACCAGCGTTGAAACCTGAAGGCCTATATAAGGAAGAGAAATGGGCAGCAAAACAATCCGCTACTGCTTGGACTTCTACTCCACCAGAGTCGAGCAGGCGAAAACACTCTCCGCGATTACTGGTACGCTTGCGGATATACTTCAAAAATTCCGCCGGCCGGTCGGAGGCGCTCTTCTCCAAGAATGCAATATATGCGTCATGATCCCGCTTATAGAGGCGTTTGCAGAGAGTTCGAAAAAAGCGGAATTCTTCTCTCCACTCATTAGGCACAGGAATTCTGGATTTACGGTGCGCGCGATCTTTATGCTTTAGGGCAGTAATAAGTTCAGATGAGAACCAATTGGATATTTAGAGTGCCTAGGACTGTACTGAGGAATGTATTGGCGCATATCGCTCAAAACAAGCTCTGTAAACTGATCTATTTGGTCATCAACATTAGTTTTATCTGTGACCAGGGACCAATCTCTCGTGGACAAGAAGTCGTACAAGCCAACATAATCACCCCGCTTGAAAGCAAATCGAGAAGATTCATTAATGCCAGTCGAGAAGCTCTGCTTCAAGGCTGACACAGAGGCAGTTATCTTAAGTGAGGGGTGAAACTTATCGGGACGGACAAGGGAAATGTCAGAACAGGAAACATCTATAGCTTGAGCATTAGAGAGGCAAAGGTCTAAAACGTTGCCACAGGAATTGGCGATCAAATTGTGCTGCTGAAGAGAACAGAAGGACATAAAGTCTAACAACAGGCTGCATTTGTTCTCTATGTAATGATTATAATGAGAATATGTAAGCGTGGTCCAATCAATTCCTGGTGTGTTAAAATCACCAAGACCCCGCAGGGGCGTCTGCGTCAGCAGGCGTTTGGTGTGTTGCGACACCACGGACCCGAGCACATGGGGGTTGGACCCTCCCGCGTCCAACCGTGCGCGGCTTAGCCGTGTCCGGAGAAAAGGGGATCCTGGAGGTTGAGCCGAAGCCGGGTGTTTGGACCTTTATGGCCCCCCGGCGGAGGCAACACACCTCTTTGGCCTCGGCTTCACGTAGACGGCACCCCCGGACTGACCCACCCGGGGGAAATCGGTAGTTGCCTTTTCCTGTCTCTCTCCCTCCAACCTTCGTCTTTCTCTCTCACTTTCCATCTCTCCTGTCTCCTCTTCACTTCGTTTTACTTCCAATTTTCCAGGCAGCAAGGGTTAACCTGGTGTAGTTTATCCAGCCTTGGGTCTATTATATTAGGTTATAGTGGCTTTGTACAGCTGGCGTCTTCGTTGCCTTCGGGTTTCGTAGCGTCCCCATGTTGGGCTCGGTGGTGGGTGGCTGGCATAGCTACCGAAATTATTGTTCCCTTTATGGCTTTTTCGTCATTCCCCCGACTCCCCGATCGCCCTCTTTCCAAGAGAGGGCGCACCGATGACTCTCTGAAGCTTTTTGTCCAGACCAAAGAAATATACCCGAAGTACCACGTGCTAAGTTGTCAAAACAGTGATAAAACTGCAAGAACACTATCACCATTTGTCGTTGCGAAATGCCTTACTGAGAAACTAGGTCCCGGCTATAAGGTCACAAAAATGGCCAGCGGTGATCTATTGATAGAACTTAATGACAAGAATCAGTTCGAGAAACTGTCCGGACTTGCTGAAATTGGTAATACCCCTGTCTCGATGAACCCCCACCGATCTCTGAACAGTTCACGCGGAGTTATATCAGAACAAGATTTCCTTGACTTGAGTGAAACCGAGCTCCTTGAGGGCTGGAAGGAACAGCATGTGACAAATGTCCAAAGAATTAAGATCAGGCGGGATGACAAAGAGATCCCCACTAAACACCTAATTTTGACGTTTTGCACAAGTACCTTACCAGAATATATTGAAACAGGCTATCTGAAAATCAAACTTAGGCCCTACATTCCAAACCCTCGCCGCTGCTTTAAGTGCCAGCGATTTGGTCACGGCTCTCAAAGCTGCCGGGGCCGTACCACATGTGCAAAGTGTGCGTCGCACGATCATCCTGCTGACAATTGTACTGAGACACTACACTGCGCAAACTGCGACGGTGATCACCCTGCATACTCCCGCTCATGTCCTTCCTGGAAGAGGGAAAAAGAAATAATTACGTTAAAGTTCAAAGAAAACATTTCCTTTCAGGAAGCGCGAAAGCGCATTTCCTTCCTACATATCGCAGGGTATGCTGATGCGGCGCGTAAGGGGGCAACGCCGCAGCAGACTCCGGCATCAGCCCGGCCCACAAAGAGTGTGGCCGCGGCTGTGCCACCAGCCCCCCAGGCGACAGCAGCCAGTGCTGCTGCGCCATCTCTTAAGGAGGGCCCATCGACCTCTGGGTTGGTGGCCTCCAAGGCCCTGCTTTCTGAGGCAAGGCCTACCCTGAAAACACCCCGCTCGAATGAGCGGAAGTCCAGCGGCTCTCAGGAGTCGATGGACACAACTACAAGTCAGCCGGCGCACCCAGCGCCTCCTGAGCGGCGCGAATCTCGCGACCGCTCCAAGAAAGACAAAACACGGATTACGGGGCCTGGAAAGGCTCCGTAAGCCAATTGGACTCCTCTTGACACACAGCACAAGAAAACAAACAATATGGATACACAAATATTACACTGGAACGTGAGAGGTCTTATGCACAACCTCGATGACGTTAAAGAACTTCTACACAAATACAATCCAAAGGTGCTGTGTGTTCAAGAGACACACCTCAAACCAACACAAGGTAACTTCCTCAGGAAATACGCCATTTTCCGAAAATATCGAGATGACGCACTCGCCTCTTCGGGCGGCGTCGCAATCATAGTGAGCAAAGATGTTGCTTGTCAGCAGTTTCTTCTCCGAACTCCTCTTGAGGCAGTCGCAGTCCGAGCGGTGCTCTTTCAGAAGTTGGTCACTATAACTTCCCTATACATCCCTCCGAATTACGAACTCTCTAGATCAGAGTTTCTAAGCTTTATCGCTGAACTTCCCCAACCATATATCGTTGTTGGAGATCTAAATGCCCATAGCAGCCTGTGGGGCGATTCTCGTTGTGACGTGCGAGGGCGCTTAATTGAAAACTTTCTTTTCTCATCTGATGCGTCCTTGTTAAATAAAAAAGAGCCCACATTCTACAGCGTTGCACACAAAACATACTCATCTATAGATTTAAGCATCGCATCAAGTACACTCATGCCATATCTGCAGTGGAATGTTATCAAAAACCCTTATGGGAGTGACCACTTCCCGATCATATTAACATTGACAAAAAGTGAAGAAAACTCTCCTCATGTTCCCCAGTGGAAGATTGATTCTGCCGACTGGAAGCAATACAGAGAGCTCACCCACCTAACATGGGATGACATCCGTAATCTTAACATAGACGACGCAGTAGCATATTTCACAGCATTTATTGTGAATATAGCTTCCATATGCATCCCAGAAACACAAGGAAAGCATTCGAAACGACGTGTTCCTTGGTGGAACAATGACTGTAGGGAAGCACGAAGAAAGCAAAATAAGGCTTGGGGACGCCTTCGTGACTCTCCAACAACAGAAAATCTCATAAACTTTAAAAAAGTAAAGAGTGAGGGTCGAAGAACGCGCCGCCGTGCTAAAAGGGAAAGCTGGCAAAAATACATATCAGGCATAAATTCTTACACAGACGGAAAGAAAGCCTGGAACCGAGTTAACAAACTAAACGGCCGGCAAACTCATCATCTGCCATTAGTAAACAACCAGGGAAACACTCTTGAAGACCAGGCTGATTTTCTAGGTGCCCACTTTGAGTACATTTCTAGTTCGGCCCATTACACAGATACATTTCTGCGGTACCAGCGGCAAGCAGAGCGATTGCCCCTGGATCAGAAAATAACACAGAATGAACCTTACAACCGTCCATTCACCTTGGCGGAATTTCAGGCCTCACTGAGTTGCTCTAATAAGACAGCGCCAGGAAGAGACAGAATAGCTTATGACATGATCAAACACTTACACCCTGAAGCACACAAAACACTTTTGTCGATATTTAACTCCATATTCTGTGGTGGGTACATCCCGGCTGCCTGGAAAGAGGCAATAATAATTCCCATTCTCAAAGAGGGCAAGGACCCCTCTTCGGCCAGCAGTTATAGGCCTATAGCCCTAACAAGTTGCCTGTGCAAACTCTTTGAGAAAATGACTAACCGGCGCCTGATCCATTTTCTTGAAAGTAACAAAATACTAGATCCCTTACAGTGTGGCTTCAGGGAAGGTAGATCCACAACAGACCACCTTGTCCGCATCGAGACAAATATCCGGGATGCCTTTGTGCATAAACAGTTTTTCTTGTCGGTGTTCTTAGACATGGAGAAAGCCTATGACACCACATGGCGTTTTGGAATCCTTCGTGATCTGGCAGGAATGGGCATCCGAGGGAATTTGCTGAACGTGATTCAAAGTTATCTCTCGAACCGCACATTCCGTGTTCGCGTTGGTAACGTCTTATCTCGTCTATTCACCCAAGAAACTGGTGTACCACAAGGAGGTGTGCTGAGTTGCACCCTATTTGTTGTAAAAATGAGTTCTCTCCACAGTGTGATACCACGCACAATGTTTTATTCAGTGTACGTGGATGATGTGCAAATCGGTTACAAATCTTGTAATCTTGCTATCTGCGAGCGACAGGTGCAGCTTGGCCTCAACAAGATTTCCAAGTGGGCGGACGAGAATGGATTTAGACTAAACCCACAAAAAAGCACGTGCGTCCTCTTCTCGAACAAAAGAGGTCTGCAACCAGACCCCTCTGTTGACCTTAATGGAGAACGGCTATCTGTGAGTCATGAATATAAATTTCTAGGCCTCATCTTAGACTCTAAGTTAACTTTTGTCCCGCACCTTAAGTACCTGAAAACAAAGTGCCTGAAGGCTATGAATCTGCTGAAGCTCTTGTCACGCACATCATGGGGAAGCGACAGGAGATGCCTCCTTAGCTTATACAAAAGCCTTGTACGGTCACGCCTTGACTACGGAGCCATAGTTTATAACTCTGCAACACCTAGCGCTTTAAAGATGTTAGACCCCGTTCACCATCTGGGTATTCGGCTTGCTACAGGCGCCTTCAGGACTAGCCCTGTAGAAAGCCTGTATGTTGAGTCGGATGAATGGTCCCTGCATCTCCAAAGAGCATACTTAGCTCTATCTTACTCCCTGAAGGTAAAGGCAGATGTAGAACACCCATGCCATTCCACTATAAGCGACATATCGGCTGCCAGGCTGTATCAAAACCGGCCGTCTGTGAGGACTCCTTTGTCCATGCGTCTAGAAGCGTCGGCTGAAGAAACAGGCATCCTACTGCAGGAGAATGTCTTAACTGCTCCCAGTTGGCTTCCACCACCTTGGGAGTGGCAGACTATTGAGTGCGATGTCTCCTTCATAGAGATCTCCAAGCACGCACCTGAGACTCATATACGCTCACACTTTCTCGAGCTTCAGGCGAATTACTCATGTGCAGAATTTTACACAGACGCTTCCAAATCTCCTGCTGGTGTTGCGTACGCAGCTCTGGGACCGTCTTTTTCGACATCTGGTACACTAAATCCACATGCAAGTATTTTTACAGCTGAAGCATACGCAATCCTCTCAGCAGTTAAACACATAAAGCGAATGAATGTTACCAAAGCAGTTGTGTTCACAGACTCATTGAGCGTCGTTAGAGCTCTAATGAGTCTACGAAAATACAAGAATTCAGTTTTTAACGAACTCTACAGCTGCTTATGCTCAGCCTACATGGGCAACCAAACGGTCATAGTATGCTGGGTACCTGGCCATAGAGGCATAAAAGGCAATGTAGCTGCAGACGAAAGTGCCACGTCAGTTGTTTTTAAGTATACAGACACAAACATACCTATCTCTCCCACAGACCTAAAGCCTTTCTTGCGCCATCAGTTGCGGAGATGTTGGCAAAGGCAGTGGGACAACGAAGTGTCAAACAAGCTACATATGATCAAACCAAGAATAGGGAAATGGATGTCCGAGAAAATGGCAAGACACAAGGAAGTGCTTCTTTGCAGGTTAAGAATAGGTCATACTTTTGGCACACACTCGTACCTCCTTTCTGGAAGTGATCCTCCAAAATGTGATAGGTGTGGCGACATTATTACAGTCCTCCATGTTCTTGTCGAGTGCCCTGAAATAGAAGGCCAGCGTAAAAAGCACTTTTATCCCGCATATCGTGAGCACATCCCTCTTCACCCAGCATTCTTTCTTAGCCATGAGCCGCTTTTTGATTTTAATACAGTCTTAAAGTTTTTAGCAGATGTAAACATTTTACAAATCATCTGGCCAGGGTATCTGTAGCGCAGCCTCGTCTTGCAGGCTGCAGCTGCAGTGCAAATGTTTGTACAGCAGGTGCCTCTCAGCCCTTGATTTCAAGGAACCACTTGAGGCACTAGTGCAAATGTATACGTTTTAATACATCATTATTTGTAACAGAATTTTTATAGTCATAGCACTAATCATTAGTCATTGTCATAATTTTAATGCCAATATATTTTACGCAATTTACAGCGACTTGCTTTTAGGCCTTTTTACAGCCATGTTACATCAACTATTTATCATTCATAGACCACTCTATGGTACATTGGAAAACTATCATCATTTGTCATGGCGCTCTTTGGCCATATCTGGCCCTTGCGCCAATAAAAAACCACATATTATTATTAAAATCACCAAGAAGGATTACTCTGTGTTTGCGATGGGAGGATAAAACATTTTCAATAGAAGAGATGACCTGATCAAACAAAGCAGGAGAAATATTTGGTGGAACGTAGAAGATTCCGATTAACAATTTTTCACAGCGCGCTAGGCTGACTTCAAGCCAAATCGATTCTTGTACACTTTCTATGTCGCTGCGCCTTACACATGTCAGTGAGTTGTCAACGGCAATAAGTACGCCACCACCTTTTTGCTTAACTCCACTGAACTCCCGGCCACTGCGAAAGACGTTATAATGTGGCGGAAAAAAGTCTGAGGAGGAAATTTCACTGCAGAGCCAAGTTTCGGAAATAACAAAAAT
Source organism: Dermacentor silvarum (assembly GCF_013339745.2). Taxonomy (NCBI): domain Eukaryota; kingdom Metazoa; phylum Arthropoda; class Arachnida; order Ixodida; family Ixodidae; genus Dermacentor; species Dermacentor silvarum. The sequence goes on along the minus strand of NC_051164.1, from coordinate 21,762,904 downwards.
AGGAAAGGACGACGAAATGACATTGGCGAAAAATTCACGTGCCTAAATGCGAAGTCCACGAACATTTTGGTAGAAAATGTCCGGATTACACACCACTTTGATCGTTTGGGGTCTTCTCTGAAGCATGAAGCATACCGTCGTGTAGCACCCCACGGAACGGCTTGAACAGGCACCCCATTGGCCACATAGACGGGTCGTTCAGGCGCTTAAGAGCTTCATCGTCGATGGCTTCGTCAGCGCAGACGAGAAATGAGGCATAGGAATTATGCCTCGTCTTCAGGCGTTTGCAGGCGATTGGCGGTGCTCCGACGTTTGACAGGTGAGCAGTCAGATCCGCAGACGTCGTATTTTGAGAAAGCCTGGACACAAAAATGGCTTTCGGTCCCGGGGCGCGTTTCGCTACAGATATTGCCTTGCTCTCCCCAGCTCCAAAACAAGCAGGCCGACGTTCACTCCGAGTTGCCTTGGAGAGATGGTCAGCGGTGACAGCACTCGGCGAAGCAGTCTGGACGGTCACAGCATAGGTTATCTTGGACGGGTGGAGCGGCAGCACAGTAGGAGAAGTGGGCGGCATCACAGTAGGAGAAATGGGAGACGGCTTGCCAAGCACATCACGCAGGGAACGCACCTCGACCTGTAGCGCACCTATAGTCTCGGCCTGCTGAGCGGATGCCAGCGCGTTTACCCTGTGCAGACGCTCGTTATCACTTTAGTTATCACTCCGCAGCCGCGCCACCTCATCGCTGAGGAAGGATATTCCCTCGAGCGCCTGAAGGAGAAGGCCACGGAGGGCCGCCATGTCACCAACCGCCTCAAAACCGGTCCCGACGAGAGCGGGGTCCTGTGGAGGGGTCGCCGACGGGGAAGCAGCGGGCGTGTTGGGATCGCTAAGCCTAGCCGCTGGAATGTCGGCGTGGTCGGCGTTCTGGCACAGGTTACACGTGAAAGCTTTCTCTCCAGACTTCAGAAGCTCAAGGTCCTCGTCGGGCCATGCAATACACTTCACGTGTGCACGTTTTTCGCACGAAATACAGCGATGAAACTGCTGTTTTCCGTAAAAAGGCTGGGAGCACAGAATACAGACGTCCGTACTAGGCGCCATCTTGCGAAGCAGATAATAATAATAATAATAATAATAATAATAATAATAATAATAATAATAATAATAATAATAATAATAATAATAATAATAATGAAGAGAATGACATCCCGGGCTCAGCGATCATCATCACGAGGAAAAGGCACGAGATCGATTATGTTCTCAATATTTGCGGTAAAGGTTTCATTAGGTTCCTGTGCCCGTGTGCGCAGCCGTTGTTCGGCGCGCAACTTCCGCACGGCAGCGCGACCGAAAACGGCAGATATGGCCTCCCTGAACGCGGACCAGTTCTCAAATTCAGAATCGTGGTTCGTATACCACAGCTTCGCCATGCCAGCCAGGTAAAAGTTCGCGGTACTCAACTTAGCAGCGTCATCCCACTTGTTGGGTCCACTAACTTTTTCGTAGGACGACAGCCAGTCCTCGACGTCCTGGTCTTCCGTACCCGAAAATACCTGGGGTTCTCGCTGGCGAACCGGGTCGGGGCAAACGGCGGCCGGGAGAGGTGGCGGCGGTTGGGTAGCGTCAGCTGGCATGGTCGAATGCAACGTGCGGGATCGGAGTTCCAGGGTGCCGGCGATGTGTGTACCCAGCACGATCCACCAAATGTAAAGAGGTTTATTGGGCGAGTCCAACAAACAGGCGGTAGCTCGGAACAGTACGCAGGGAAAACAAGATGGTGGTGTTCGAATGCCGATCTCGTGCCTTTTCCTCGTGATGATGATCGCTCAGCCCGGGATGTCATTATCTTCATTATAATTGTTACCTGTTGGCTGAGCAGCTGAGGCGAAGAGGGTATCCAGGCTGCGGTCGTCACGCTGCTCTTCCCGGAAGGTGGCCAGGTCGGGGGAAAAAATGTCGTCGATGGCGGCCAGAAACTCATCGAAATTGTCGGCGTCACATTCACTTGTTTGTAGAGGGAGCCTCGAAAGACAATCGGCGTCCGCATGATGTCGGCCACTCTTGTAACGGACTACAAAGTTGAATTCCTGTAAACGTAGCGCCCATCGAGCAAGGCGGCCAGACGGGTCGTGGAGACCAACTAACCAACATAGTGAATGGTGATCAGTAACGATCGTGAAGCGGCGCCCGTAGAGATATGGCCGGAACTTCTGGACTGCAAAGACGACGGCGAGACACTCTTGCTCAGTGACGGTGTAATTTTGTTCGGCCTTGCTCAACGAACGGCTGGCGTATGCAATGGCATGCTCGGCGTCACCAAAGCGCTGTACGAGGGCGGCGCCGAGGCCGATTCCACTCGCGTCGGTGTGCAATTCTGTTGTGGCAGAGGGGTCAAAATGACGAAGGATTGGTCCGGAAGAGAGCGGGAACTTCAGTTGACGAAACGAGGAATCGCAATCTGCTGTCCAGATGAAAGGGTTATCCTTGCGCAGCAATGAAGTCAGGGGGTAGGCAGTATCGGCAAAGTTGGGCACAAAACGTCGAAAGTACGAGCAATGACCCAACAAGCTCCTCAGCTCGCGCGCTGTGACTGCGGTTATTTAAAGCCGCTAACTGCAGCGACCTTCTGTCGGTCTGGTCGCACCCCGTGCTTGTCCACTAGATGACCAAGTACTAGCGCCTCTCGTTGGCCAAAGTGACATTTCTTTGAATTGAGTGTAAGCGCAGCTTGTTCAAGGCACGTCAAAACAATGTCCTGTCGATCGTTGTGCTCTGCAAAAGTGCGGCCAAAAATGACGACGTCATCAAGGTAACACAAACAAGTCTCCCATTTCAGGCCGCGCAGTACCGTGTCCATAAACCTTTCAAATGTTGCAGGCGCGTTGCACAAACCAAACGGCATGACGTTGAATTCAAACAAGCCGTCTGGGGTCACAAAAGCGGTTTTCTCTTTGTCAGCTGAATGCATGGGTATCTGCCAGTAGCCTGATCGGAGGTCCACAGATGAAAAGTAGGGAAGGCAATCGACAACGTCATCGATCCGGGGAAGTGGATACACATCCTTTTTCGTCACAGAATTGAGACGCTGGTAGTCGACACAAAACCTCCAGGACCCATCTTTCTTTTTCACGAGGATGACCGGCGCAGCCCATGAGCTAGAGGATTCTTGGATGATGCCCTTGGCTAGCATGTCGTCGACCTAATAATAATAATAATAATAATAATAATAATAATAATAATAATAATAATAATAATAATAATAATAATAATAATAATAATCAATCAATCATGTTTAATCAATCAATCATGTTTATTTATCGTGCCCAGGAACAACCCTAAGGTCTGAGTGCTGGCGCACGCATATATTACAAACCAAAAAAAAAGACACTCAGGGAAAAATCACTAAACAATAAATGAATAAAAAAAATTGTGAAAGGAAGAGAGTACCGACAACAAAGCGCAAAGTAAATACAAAAGAAAAAGGAGGAGAAGGGCACTTGAACAATACATGATATTATAATACCAGGCAAAGCTCGGAAAAGAACGATGACAAGGAGTTATGAAAGATATCAAGTTCACGAAAGTAAGCGTTATAAAGATTCTGTATTCTGTGGACAGTTGAGTGTTCGTGTTGACAGGCAGGAACATGGAAAGGTCTATGTTCTCTGGTGATCTTGCGTGGGATGCGGAACATGACACAGCTGAGAAGTTCGGGACACGTGAGGTTACCGTGAAGGAGTTTAAAGAGAAACAGAAGGTCAGCGCGATTACGTCGGTCGCGAAGTGAAGGCAATGACAATCCAACAGTGCTAGTACAGGGTGCAATGTCCAGGTTCGCAAACCGGTGATTATATATGCTTAGAAACTTTTTCTGGACACGATCTATAATGTCACTGTTGGATCTAGAAGAGCCGTTCCAGACGACCGATGCATATTCGAGTTGAGGAAGACAGATGGTTGTGTATAATTTGCGGAACGGTGTAGGAGACTTGAATTCCCGCGAAAGTCTGCATACAGAACCAAGAGAGCGCATACCCCGCATTGCAACACGTTTAGTGTGAGCCGAAAAGTGTAAGGTTGCATCAAAAGTACACCAAGATCATTGATCTCGCAGACCTTACACAACGGCACAGAATCTATCGAATAAGAAAAAGAAATACTTGCTGTTTTGCGTGTGAAAGTCATGACTTTGGTCTTAGCAGCATTCAAGGTAAGGTTATTATCCTTGCACCATTTAGAAAAAGAAAACAGGTCAGACTGCAGGGCGCGACAGTCATCAACAGTGTGAATTTTCTTAAAAATCTTGATGTAATAATAATAATAATAATAATAATAATAATAATAATAATAATAATAATAATAATAATAATAATAATAATAATAATTTGTTTCCGCCTAAAACTTTGATGGAAGGTGGGAGAATAAATGTGAGACGGGCCACATTAGCAAGTCCTCACCTCCTGTACATAAGGCGAAATCTGGGGGGAGGCAACAGAACTGACGTGATGCAACTCACTACATTACACATCATAAAGGTGAATATATAGGGAAATGAATTGAAATGAATTTTATTTCCAAAAAGTATATTGAATACATGTTTGAGGCGTAGGGGAGTACAAGCTGCTGTAAAGCAGCTTGACAAAGCTCCCATATCCCTTTTGAACTTGGCAGTGCAGTGTAGTGCATAGAGTACAGTGATTAGACAACACATAAATAGTGTCGTCAGAAAAAGCAGTAAAAAGCAGTACAGTGCGGTAACAAAGTCATAGCACAATACGAGACATTTATTACTAGTACACTTTTAGCTTTGTTACAACGGAGCTCTCTCAAGGGATATTATATGGCATCAGGAAAAACAAATAAAACGTTCTCGCATGCTTTTAAAAGCAAAAGAAGAGCTGGGTATGCTTTGTTGCGGGATTTTAAACTTATTTAAAATATATGGACACGCATAACAGAGTGTTTCAAATCCATAATTTGTGCGTGGGTGTGGAAGGTGCCAGTGTTCATGGCATCGCGTTGGGTAATTTGCAGGAATTTAATGTAAGTTTGCGATGTCTCTAAGCAACATATTGTTTCGATTTACCTGAATTTTGTAGGACGTAAGAATACGGAATTCATAGATTTTTTCTACTTCTATGATCTGGTATTTTGAGAAAAGGGAACTAACGAGTGATGTAAAATGAACATTTATTATAGCTCTCATCGCATCTTTCCGCATTATTAGAAGTTAATTTTTACAAGTAATGGTAGTGCTTCCCCACATTAAATGGCAGTAGTTAATATGCGATGTGAAGAGAGCGTGACGTAATAACATATTTGCTTTAGTTGGTAATGTATGTTGAAATTTCCTTAATAGCCCTACAACTCGAGCTAGTTTGGTAGTTATCAGATCAACATAATTATAGCTACACAACATGAGTTCATAAAAGTAAACACCTAGTGTTTTCGCAATATTCCCTATTGCTATAGTATTTTCACCAAGGGTTAAGCTGAGGTCAGTCATAAAGTGCATATTTTTTTTATCTGAATATAACGGCTTTAGATTTCACTGTGATTACGTAATGGCCAATGCATTTCTTCTGGGCCATACGTGAAGTTTTGCGAGTACGTTATAAATAACCTGCATTCGTTCGTGAAATAAGTATGCTTGTGTCATTAGCAAAAATGATATAATCGACTTCATTATGTGTTTGCACCAAATCGTTTATACGTAGGTATTAAACAGTATAGGGGCCCCAGTATGCTTCCCTGTGGGACGCCATGGCTAATTGATTTCCACTGTGAGCGAAAATTTTGTAGGTGGAGCGAGTGAGTGCGATCAGTCAAGTAGCTGGAAGGTAGGTTAAGCGGTAAGGCGCGGACACCATATATTGAGAGTTTCTTAATAAGAGTGATGTGATGCATCCAGTCGAAGGTTTTCGAGAAGTCGAAGTACACCGATGTACACCAAGTTAAGTACACCAAGGGTAAGTACTTTGCGTTAAATGTGATGTGAGATGCATCCCTTCTGTTTAAGATGCGCAATATATATATTGTGAGACGTCGACCAATGCGATGCCTTTATTTCCGAGCAGTAGCCCGAGTCAGAGACGAAGCACCGCACGAGACAAAAGATGATGATGAGTCGTATGTACAGATGACAACGACGATATGCACAAATAGCGCTCACACACAAGATGATGAGTCGTTTGTACAGATGACGACGATATGCGCAAAATGCGCTCACAATATATATATATATATATATATATATATATACATATATATATATATTGCAGAAAAGCTGAAATTTAACGCGCATAAACAAATTTGCAGTTCAAATGGAGACAATTCGATAGCAGATGAATAGATTAGCGCATGCGAAACAAATCGTTATCTCCCTTTTGTTTTCCATACTAATTATTTCTACAGAGCTGTGGAGCGCTATCGCAGCTGCCTGGACGCCGCGCTGCACGGCGAATCCTGCGATGAGGACGCCGAACTCGGGAGACACGCCAAGTACTTTCGCAACGTGCTCACCTTCAAGTACAGCGACCTCTGCCCCGCGGAGCTGGGGCTTCCTGCTCTAAAGCCCAGAGGTAAGCCCGTGCGCATGTACTAAGCGTGCAAAGGATGGACAGATTCAGAAATGATTTCGCTTTCTTCACATTATCGAAAGGAAGCTAAACAAGAGTGTTAAGACAACCGTAGAGAACGTGAGTCGAGATAACCCCGCCGATAGACAAAGTGTCTCGTATTGACGGAAACGAGCACTGTTTTCGGCATTAAACGAGGGTTTACCATTTTAAATTCTTCACAACGAGTAGAAAAAAATGACGTTTGGCTCCCCCGCGACAATAGCATGTCAAGAAATAGGAAGACCTATCACATCACCCTTGATTATTCTACGCGGCGCTTAGGCCTTTTTTTTTTAAATATTGAAATACAAGGCATTTCCTTGTATTCTGTTGTTATAACTTATAATGCGCTAATAGATATTTGTTTGTTCCGGGTAGAAAAGTGACGCTACCATTACTTAAGGGCTTGCGGTGATGGGCAGTGGCGTAATCATGTGGGGGCGCGGGCCCGTCCGAAATTTATATGTTAGTATGCCGCCTACCCAGCCCGCCCTCCGCCCTCATACTCCCCAGTCAAGGGCCTGCCCCCCCCCCCCCCTCTCCACCCCCTCCCGGCGAAAAAAATTTGCGTAAGCCACTGATGATAGGGACCTTCCAAAGTCAGGGTCGTCGCTTTCGCGGCTGTTGTCCGTGGAAACATCGTGGTTACAGGCGCTTGTTCGTGCAGATTTAGGTTCGCCTCTCGCATGCGGGCTATAGAATGGCCAATTCCAAATCGCCGAGCTTTTGGAGCGACATGTTTTCGAATCAGAACAAACTGAAATCGCGCATGGTGCTACCGCGCCATCACGTGCAAAAGCATGGTTTCCTTTTCGAAGAGATGGCTTGGCTTGTCTATCAGCAGAACAAGGACGCCAGGAGCAATCAATGACTTGGGAGCGTACTTAAGGAAAAAAAGCCAAATAGGTCTAAGAAAGGTATGTCAGCAACGCACAAATATTGCAGCAGCGAATAATTTTCAAAAGTGCTTGAAAAAGGTCAAAATGTATATGGGTGGAGAAACTGGGCGAGCGTGTACTGGTTCATGTTTCAAGGGCAGCGCATCGGAAGCACCCACTCCTGCGAAAAGCCGCCCATAGTTCTGCTTTCCCAGTTTTCGAGGCGGGCTATTGGCATCCCTCCCAGTCCTCAGTGTTGCCGGCGTGGGGGCTCCTCCTTATTTAGAGATTGCTCAGATCTAAGAATTCACCTTAGAAAAAATTTCACGCGCTTTTCGAAGTAACCGCTGCAGGTATAAACACTTGCGAGGATGAGCTTTTTATTCAGCCATAAAATAAACTCTATAAATCGGTAGTCGTTTACTTTATAAGGTTAGCTGCAATGTCAAAATGGCCACTTCTACCCTGGCAGAAAGCTTGGCAAGCCAGAAACTAAAAAAGAAAGGAAAAAAATAGAGAGACACCGGTGGTGACGCCGCCTTGAAATTCTCGCACGAGCTGCCAATCACACTGTGGATTGTGAGAGAATTTTGCTAGGGGTTCTGTTCACCTTTTTCAACGGTAAGAAAGGACTGCGTCGCAATCTAGAGGAACCAAAGGGTAAATCTAGCAAGTTTCGACAACGTTCCTGCGACAAAACGGCCCAGGTATAATACAAGATTCCTTGAAATCCATCACACCATACCCATATTTCGGCGATGAAGTCACGGCGCGAAATTAATAAAGAACGAACTAGAAATGTGGCGGTCGCGGCTGTCAGTTTTCCAGCTATACGCAGTCAGTCTCATCCTCAGAATGCAGGGGCAAATACGCATATATCCACCAGCCAATAACGGTCACCCGTTTCCATGGCGTCATGGCAGAGGCACCTTCACTCTCGGCGTTGGACGGGAATTATGTTTAGGACGCAGAGTCACAGAGGGCGACGCACGTGCAGAATCATTAGGTCGTCGCCAACTATAGTACTTAAAGGTAACAACAACCGCCCAGAATGTGTGTTGATAGGCGGATGAGCATGAAAAGACGAAAATTTATACCGATAAAATCGGGCATGTTGTTTTGGGTGTAAATGTGAGTTATAATTTCAGACTGGCACGAGAAATCGTGAAATACAGCATGTCGCTACGCTTTGGTGTAAATGTCTGGTACTAGAGCCGGATGCTGACCACGTAGCCACTGATTAACGTACGTAATTCGGCTGTTATTAGGCGCCCCATTGGTGTTGTTGACATCGCAGTCTGTGTATTATACATATAGGAGCGTGGGCTTTATTTCTCTGCGTATTCGATCTGAAAAATTCCACGCTATAGCAAGCGGTGCTGCATTCGCGGCGATGAGCGGAACGGCAGAACCGTGGTCGTGGCGAGCCATGATGCCCCTTATTGCATGGCGGCGCACATTAGTGCTTTTGTACGCGTACGAGTAAGTACCCCGAGTTCTGTGGTGCCCCTGTGAGATACAAACTGACATTGGTAACGATGGAGTGGCGTTCTAAAATGGCAAGACGGACTACATTCTAACGCTACAACGTATCATGTAAGTGCTTCTTTAACGACAAGCGCCCTCTGACGGCCGAACCGCTCCGTGCACGCTTGGTACCTTCTCAAGTAAAGGTTCTCCGAGCAATGGGGGCCGCGAGTGGCAGCTCGGCGGAACAGTCGTGTCAGGAGGAAAAGGCCACCAAGGAGTTCTTCGCCTGCGGCCTCCTCTTCAACGTCATCGTGAGCAAAAGCTCGCCCAAGGAGAGGATCTGCAAGTGAGTCTGCCACCGATGTTTACACACACCCATAGAGGAAGGGATGGACGAGGAGGGATCATTGAGCGACACGATTGTAGGCAGACAATTCGGCCCAACACGTGATCGTCATGTGAGAGCGCGCGGTAGGTTTCAGCACGCTACCGGTCCGTGCGGGCTATGCACGCTCTGCAGGCAGAGCAGCCGATAAAGTGCGCATTAGTTACAGACTACCGGCAACCAAAAATTCTCGACTAGTGTGCTGTCTCTCAGAGGTCAGGTCGCGGGATCGAATCCCGGCCACGGCGGCCGCATTTCGATGGGGGCGAAATGCGAAAAGAACCCCAGGGGGTCCAAATTTCTGGAGTCCCCCACTACGGCGTGCCTCATAATCAGATCGTGGTTTTGGCACGTAAAACACCATAATTAATTAATTATTCTCTCAGAGGTCACGTGCTTTGCTGGCTTTTCGAAAAAAAAAGCGATCGGGATGGCTTCACGGAGAGAATTGGCTTGCCAAGGCTGGCTGCGTGACTTGACGCTCCCTCCCAATTTATTTACTTCCTCCATGTTTACACACGGAGCTCCCAAAAACTTTTCGATTATGTCCTCTCGAGAAGCCCGGTAATTACACCGGGTAACAAAAAGAATACAAGTTGTAATTGCCTGCAAATATACAGGGCCATTGAGCTGGCAACGCGTTTACTAAGCAGTTTATTGTCTTGATCGCTGAATTTCGCTTCTACAAGACAAGAAAGCTGTATACCTGAACTGAGGACATGAGGCGTGATTCTTGCATTCGAACAGGCCGAAATCTTGGTGTCTCTTGTCAACTAGGGGGCCAAGTACTTTTCTAATGCGAAGCATTCTTTGCTTCATTCTTGGCACTTTGTGGAACGCAGGTTCCCGTCACGCCTCGTTTACGGAAAAGTAATGTAATGTGTGACGAATGTGGGAATCAAACCTCTGCCGTCGAGCACAACAGCCGGGTGCTCGAAACATTAGGTCGCCATCGCTTTTTTATTGCTTATTGACTATGCAGGCACATTTTTGCAGTGACACCGTTAGGTCCCAATAGCAAGCCTGCTTCTCTCGTTCCAACGCCAGCCAGCTATATGAAACACTCGGTGCGTGTACCCCGTGCTACTTTGTAGGCGTCTTTCCTTGTGACAACTGGAGCTTCGACTCGCCGTGTTAGACTGCATTATCACCGGGACCGGCCCACTTTCCCCAGTACTTTCCTCGTAGCAGGTTACCCTGTAGGCGTAGAAACTGTGCGCCGTTGTACAGACTTCATGATCACCCAAGTTCATCAAGTTTTAATATTTCATCGCTACAGTACAAAAGCGAGCGTCGTTTTAAAGTACACCGCATGAAATGGGCGACCAGCGCTGGCACTTCGCGTGCCAAGAGCAGCGCCGTAACACACAGTCTTGCGAGCGGTGGAAAATCGTTTTCAGCAGTGCATGCTGCGATTTCGCGTCCTCAATTTCACCGGTCGTCTTGAGGTACAGTGGTGAGCATTGTTAGGGTGAACACCTCATTAGTATTCAAGTTGGTATAACTTCAACCTACCTTCTACTTCAGGGGGGAAACGTGCTGAATACGACGCCTAATGATGCCAATAAAATAAATAATAGTTTTCTTTATCTTGTGCTAAACATCAAGTGCTATAGGCTCGTGAATACTAATGAGGTGCTCACCTCAACCACTGTACATGGGCCCAGATTCTGGCCTGACCGGGAACTGACGTGCTTGAGAGTATGAGTGCATGCGCTTCTCCAACGCGCATCGGTATGGCCAGAGCTGGGCTGGACGCACAGAGCTCAAACGAACGCTGAACAGGCGCGCGTCTGTTATCATAAAAACGTCGTACAGTTCTCGTGGCCTCTCTATTGAATGGTGTCAGTATATCGGGTGCTTAAACTCAAGCTTTACGGAAACCTTAAAAATCGCCGGTGGCAGGTAGCATAATTCGTATCGCTGAGCCGGGTTATTCGAAGAGGCGGACATTAGCAGTCTGAAGAGTCGAAACACATATTCAACTAATTAACCAAAAGTGACTAATGAACTTCTTAGTTGATTACTTTACGACATATATTGCAATTTGCCAATTGTAGCCAGTGAGTTTGCAAGACGCATCCACTTGAAATTAATTTCCAGGATGAGACCAGTTCCGAGTTATTTCCCAAACTGTGGGATGAAATACATGGGCCTTCCAGTTACTCTTGCGCTTCAGTGTATAAAACAGCATTTTGGTAAAAATGTAAGTGGAACAAAAGTGCATTTTTACGGCGAGTTTGTTGGCGCACATCTCCAAACTGGTGTCATTCTGGAAATTCATTCCAAGTGTATACGCCTGTAAGCTCACCGGCTACAATTCGTAAATTGCAATATGTATGGTAAAGCAATTACCTAAGAAGTTAATTAGTGATTTTTGAATTAGTTGAATGTGTGTTTCGATTTCTCGTGCCACTAATGTCCGCCTCATCGAATAACCGAGCTCAATCATGAGAATCATGCTACCTGCCACAGGCGATTTCTAAAAATTCCGTAAAACTTAAAAATGAACAGCCTGTATTTAAGATGCACATTCAACCTACCGAAGCGCCTCAGTGGCCAGCGCTGATTACCTATACAAATATGTACGTACGATTGCTTAACACACCTGTTGGGCTGCTGAGCACGAGGTCGCGGGATCGAATCCCGGCCACGGCGGCCGCATTTCGATGGGGGCGAAATGCGAAAGCACCCGTGTACTTAGATTTAGGTGCACGTTTAAGAACCCCAGGTGGTCCAAATTTCCGGAGTCCCCCACTACGGCGTGCCTCATAATCAGATCGTGGCTTTGGCACGCAAAACCCCATAATTTTTTGCTTAACACACTGTCGCGGACGACGTCACAATCGGTTTTTCTTTCGCTAACGTTCGTGCATTACTAATATAGAACCCAACAATCGTCATGTCGTAAGCTGCCGTCGAACGGCCGCCGTACAAATCATGCTCCTGCCGTCATACGATCGTCTACAACGTGGTTGTAGTCGTGCAGCTGTCGTCACAGGCACGTATGCTCGCCACCCACACACACACTTCTCAATTTACAGGAACACATTGATCCAGATGGTGTCGTTTAGCGGAACCGCAAACAATGCTCGATAGCCAGGCACTTGCAAAATGCTCCACATGACCTAGATTCCCACCGTGCATGAGATCTGCATAATTCTGCTTGTTTCTGGGGTTTTACGTGCCAAAACCAGTTCTGATTGTGAGGAACGCCATAGCGAAGGACTAAAGATTGATTTTGACCAGCTGGAGTTCTTTAACGTGCACTACAACGCAAGGCGTTTTTGCATTTCGCCTCCATCGAAATGCGGCCGCCACGCTCGGGATTCGATCCCGCGATCTCGTGCTCAGCAGCGCAACGCCTTAGCGGACTGAGCCACCGCGGTGAGTAGTATTTTATTTCTCATTAACCGTAGAACTAATAGGGCTAGTATAAATATGATTGTATATTTCAAATCGGCCCTAAGAACTCACCAATATTGGGCAGTTTCATTGTGTTTGGTAAAGCCGGCTTTACAGAAAGGTCTAAAACCCACTTTCCTCCTTTAAACGGGAATAGCGGTAATATAAGAAAAAAAATATAAGCCAAAACCGCTGTAATGGTTAGTGGCGCCGAAATTAATTACCGTCTTTAAAACTGGGTCTAACTTAATGGCAAGGCGACACAATTCTTCCTCAGAAAATTTGAAAAAGTTTGTTCGCATAATCTAAAAAGTGAAATCCTTTGAGGTTCTAGCGTTCACAGAAAGCGGCACTGCTGACCGTCCGCAGTAGCGCCGTTCGTTTTTACGTCTCAATTTAAATACTACTGTCGTATCGGTCGCTGTGTCGTAGTGCTTGACTCACTGCGCAAGCGTCAAGTTTTCTTTCTACCTCCCCTTTCCGTTCCCTCTCTCTCCTGGAGTACTATATAAGCACCCTACTGTTTACAATAAACGTTGGTTTTTGCCTGTCTCGTTCCCAGGCGTGTACGTACGTTCCGTTCCTGCCGTGGCCTATTGGCGGCGGCTATGTTACAACTACAATCACCGATGTTACTTTCAGGACCGTTGTCAACGAGACACCACTTACACCGACGTGGTCACGCGATCGTTCTTTTTTTTTCTTTTTTTACGTGACCTTGGCTTGACGGGTGCAGTTTTCAATAAATGATAGAAGACTTCAACGAGTCCACTCCAAGGATTGGTTTTAAGGTCCCTAGGGAAAACGCCAGCCTCGTGAACCAAGGAAACACGATATGCGGCTAACTGGCCAAATAGTCACGGGGAAGCCGGTGGATCATCATCATCATCATCATCAGCCTATTTTATGTCCACTGCAGGACGAAGGCCTCTCCCTGCGATGGATAGTGAGAAACAAACTTTGGGGCTAAGTGCAATGACCATTGTAAATGAACAGTGTGAGCGAACAGCGTGACCCAGGTACTGAACACAGCAAAGGAAACGCATGAGTGCTGTGTGCTTCATCCTGTGTGCACTGTTTCATTCACAATCAGAACACCATGGCAAGCAACTTAACTGCTTCAAGACCGCTTGACATGCGCTCTCTATAGTCACGGAACTTTACCGATATCCTTGAAAAGAGTACATACAATCTATGCGTTGTGCCAGTACAAAATCGTTGGGCCACAACTTGTAGGCTAGCGACGAAGGGTGAAGTTGAAAACCGCGTAACGATAACTGGAAAGCAAGCTTATAGCTTTAGCGGTTAAGAGACTGGAAGGCTGCAGTGCGTATAAGGAGTAAACGTGAGCAGCTGATGTTCTTATTCAGATGAAGATAAAGAAGTTAAGCTGGGAGTCACTTCAAACTGTTCGAGCAAATGACCTCTGGTCTGCTCAAGTAATAGAACGGGTGCCGAGGAAAGGATAGTGCAGTCGAGTGCAGCAGAGGATATAGATGGAGTTATAAGAATAAATTGCAGTGTATTAGATGGAGGAATAATGTATACTGAAGACGGCTGACAATATACACGAGTACTTCTGGAGACCGCTCAGAGAGTCGTTCGTATTGCGGCTGACATAAGTGGTGCTGATGACGGGGATGACGGTGTCGCAGCGCTGCCTGCGTCTATACTTACAGGGACACCAAACGCAAATAATAAATGAAACCAAGTCAATATAAATTGTAGAAGGGCACGCATTTGGGCTGGTTGGTTCAGGATTACGAGAAGACGAAACAGCGCTTAAGAACAGGACGAAGGAAGAGCACAGTCGATGCACGATCAAAGACAATGTCTTCCTGAGGGAGTTGGGGGTGGAAATGGGGCGTGAAATTTAGCGTGAAATACGATACAAATAATATGCTAAATAAGTCAATGATGAACGAGAAAGAGACAGAATAGAGGGATATAATCAACATTTATTCGTCGAATCGTTTGAATCGCCATGGACATCGGCCTTCTCTTCTTAAGCGTCGACACTTGGTCCTACTTTTTTTAGACTGCACATACCAACGAAAACGGCTTCAGATTGCACTACTTCAGAGAGTGGCTCACTTACCTAGCTCACATAATTACACTGTCCCAGTGACCGGACCACGAGAAAGGCTAGAAACCGAGATATTGATGCCCAAATGGGGGTAGCTCACTAAGGCGAGTTTTGGAGAAAATGTCTCCCTTGGTCCACTTTTGTTAGACTGCACATACCAACGAAAACGGCTTCAGATTGCACTACTTCAGAGAGTGGCTCACTTACCTAGCTCACATAACTACACTGTCCCAGTGGACCGGACCACGAGAAAGGCTAGAAACCGAGATATTGATGCCCAAATGGGGGGTAGCTCACTAAGGCGAGTTTTGGAGAAAATGTCTCCCTTGGTCCAACTTTTCGTTAGACTGCACATACCAACGAAAACGGCTTCAGATTGCACTACTTCAGAGAGTGGCTCACTTACCTAGCTCACATAACTACACTGTCCCAGTGACCGGACCACGAGAAAGGCTAGAAACCGAGATATTGATGCCCAAATGGGGGGTAGCTCACTAAGGCGAGTTTTGGAGAAAATGTCTCCCTTGGTCCTACTTTTTTTAGACTGCACATACCAACGAAAACGGCTTCAGATTGCACTACTTCAGAGAGTGGCTCACTTACCTAGCTCACATAACTACACTGTCCCAGTGACCGGACCACGAGAAAGGCTAGAAACCGAGATATTGATGCCCAAATGGGGGGTAGCTCACTAAGGCGAGTTTTGGAGAAAATGTCTCCCTTGGTCCAACTTTTTGTTAGACTGCACATACCAACGAAAAACGGCTTCAGATTGCACTACTTCAGAGAGTGGCTCACTTACCTAGCTCACATAACTACACTGTCCCAGTGACCGGACCACGAGAAAGGCTAGAAACCGAGATATTGATGCCCAAATGGGGGGTAGCTCACTAAGGCGAGTTTTGGAGAAAATGTCTCCCTTGGTCCAACTTTTTGTTAGACTGCACATACCAACGAAAACGGCTTCAGATTGCACTACTTCAGAGAGTGGCTCACTTACCTAGCTCACATAACTACACTGTCCCAGTGACCGGACCACGAGAAAGGCTAGAAACCGAGATATTGATGCCCAAATGGGGGGTAGCTCACTAAGGCGAGTTTTGGAGAAATGTCTCCTTGGTCCAACTTTTTGTTAGACTGCACATACCAACGAAAACGGCTTCAGATTGCACTACTTCAGAGAGTGGCTCACTTACCTAGCTCACATAACTACACTGTCCCAGTGACCGGACCACGAGAAAGGCTAGAAACCGAGATATTGATGCCCAAATGGGGGGTAGCTCACTAAGGCGAGTTTTGGAGAAAATGTCTCCCTTGGTCCAACTTTTTGTTAGGACTGCACATACCAACGAAAACGGCTTCAGATTGCACTACTTCAGAGAGTGGCTCACTTACCTAGCTCACATAACTACACTGTCCCAGTGACCGGACCACGAGAAAGGCTAGAAACCGAGATATTGATGCCCAAATGGGGGGTAGCTCACTAAGGCGAGTTTTGGAGAAAATGTCTCCCTTGGTCCAACTTTTTGTTAGACTGCACATACCAACGAAAACGGCTTCAGATTGCACTACTTCAGAGAGTGGCTCACTTACCTAGCTCACATAACTACACTGTCCCAGTGACCGGACCACGAGAAAGGCTAGAAACCGAGATATTGATGCCCAAATGGGGGGTAGCTCACTAAGGCGAGTTTTGGAGAAAATGTCTCCCTTGGTCCAACTTTTTGTTAGACTGCACATACCAACGAAAACGGCTTCAGATTGCACTACTTCAGAGAGTGGCTCACTTACCTAGCTCACATAACTACACTGTCCCGGTGACCGGACCACGAGAAAGGCTAGAAACCGAGATATTGATGCCCAAATGGGGGTAGCTCACTAAGGCGAGTTTTGGAGAAAATGTCTCCCTTGGTCCTACTTTTTTTAGACTGCACATACCAACGAAAACGGCTTCAGATTGCACTACTTCAGAGAGTGGCTCACTTACCTAGCTCACATAACTACACTGTCCCAGTGACCGGACCACGAGAAAGGCTAGAAACCGAGATATTGATGCCCAAATGGGGGGTAGCTCACTAAGGCGAGTTTTGGAGAAAATGTCTCCCTTGGTCCAACTTTTTGTTAGACTGCACATACCAACGAAAACGGCTTCAGATTGCACTACTTCAGAGAGTGGCTCACATACCTAGCTCACATAACTACACTGTCCCAGTGACCGGACCACGAGAAAGGCTAGAAACCGAGATATTGATGCGGAAATGTGGGGTAGCTCACTAAGGCAAGTTTTGGAGAAAATGTCTCCCTAAATTTAGCTACTAGCTCGCTCACCGCCGTATTCAGAAATACACCCTAACTTTAAGCTCATGCTTGCATTGTTCTAAATGACTCCTAGAGTTAACGTGTCTAAGACGCTCAATGGGTTTCCTTTGGCGCGTTCACGACAGTATGTCGCCTGTCGCGAACGTAACTTGAAGTCGTAACTTTAAGCATGGGCTTCAAGTTAAGACGCATTTGTGGACACGAGGATAAGTTACCGACATAGCTTTTTTCCCCCGTAGGGCGTACAAGAACATGGAGAAGTGCACCAGGGACCTGCAGTGTGCGAACGCCGCGGCTACCTTCAACGTTCACTCCATGCGTGTGATGGATGTGCTCCTGAGCCCGTACGACAAGTACTGCCGTGGCTTCGTGGGTTCGGACATGATGAACCGCACCGTGCCGCCACCACCCGCGCCCACGACCCCACCGGTATGCGACGAGGAGCTGTACCTGCAGCAATACTTCGAGTGCGGCCTCATGTACATGTTCGGCTTGCCCGGCGCGAACGAGACCGAGTTCATGACTAACACGAGCCTTATCTGCGCGTAAGTATGGCCCTGGTGGTGTTCGACTGTTATACCCGGTGTTTCAGCGATGACTTTAAGCATGTCAAAAAAACGCTGCGCCAGGGATGACATTGTTTTTACAGCGAAGCTGTTATAGGCTAGGTTCCAGGAGATCGCGTCCGGCAACGGAAGTAGATCAACAATTTTCGGTTCTATGTGCGGGGTGGTGTGGCTCTATGAGCGTGGCGGTTTCCCGCCAGCTGTGCCTTAGCACAGGTGTCGAAACAGATGGTGGATGGCCCAGTGTTATACCTCTCGTCACCACCGATACCTCTTTCACAAGTGCCGCAATACTCGGCGGCGGCACGTCCAAACAATCGTTCTGCCGCTTTGTCTCGTGACGTAGAAATCGCGCTAGCGCGTTTATCAGCAGTTGCCCTTTGGACTCTGTATGGGACGGACGCTCGTTTAACCCCATCTTCCAGGATCCTGACGAAGCCGTGCAGTGTGCCGCGGCTAGAAACGCTGTGGACTCATACGCTGGTCTGTGACGATGGGGCGGACTTGGTGCTGCAAACGCACTACTTGGCCGTCGCGCCGGGTGAAAGCAAGACGCCGGTGTCTTTGTTGTTTGACGAACTTGCCGATGACGCTCAATATAGTCAATAATGATAATAGATAAATTCACTATAGCAATATTCACTACAGCAGACCCACCATATAGTCACAGCTTCACTGCCTTTCATCTTCACAGTAGCGGAAGGGCTCTGAATTTTTGCTCGGCCATACGTTTATACCCGCCAGCTCTCCCCGATTTTTCGTGAAGCTTACGAATTCGGGCCCGTTTTGTGATTTTACGAATGTTGCATCAAATTTTACGATGCGCTAATTTAGTTTGCGAAAATGTTCGCGCGTCGTTCGCCGTGCCTTTCGTTTCAAGGCTTGTGATGGCGAAATCAATGCATGAGGGATAATTGCTTCAAGCAAGTTTGTACAAGCCAGTTCTTGAAGCAGGTGAAATAGGCAACAGCTAAGTAGGTGAAAAAGTAAATGTGGTGAAGAGACAGTTTGTTGCTTGGCATTATTTGTTGTTCTAAGTTTGTACCTTATCGATGTGTTGCGTCTGAAGTTAAATTCTCGTTACTAAAGTGCGTGTAAATCCCTGAAAAGAGGTGTGTTCAGGGAAGCTGTAAAAAAATGAGTGGCATCTCCTCAAGACTCCCCCCCCCCCTTCCCCCGTGCGCAGGATTTTATAAATTATAATGTTCTCAGGGTGGCAGGTATGCGACGTTGCTGGCATCGGGGACATGGGAACCACTACTGGCAGTTTCTTTTCAAAGGAGAAAAAGAACCTGATAATCATCAGAAAGTGAGTCTTGACGAGCTCTTGACAGGCTTGACAACTCTACATAGCATACTATAAATGGCTTGCCATTCCTCAAAACAAAGGAATGTCTTATGCGACAGAAAAGATCTCGGCAAAACAAGAAACCTGTAAGTGTAATCAGTATATTGAGTTTAGCAAGAGCATGTGATATCACGCACAATAATTACAATCAAGCACCAGTACAATAAGTGGAGAAGAAACCTCTAAAGGACAAAGTGTGTAAGCGCACATACTATCAATGCTATAGTAACTGGATAGCATTGTAGTTAATTATTCTTTACTGCTTGCATTTTTATATAACTCTGGGGAACGAGAGGAAGAAGAAAAACTGTGGGTCTTGATTTCAATTCAACAGCCATTTGAATACAACATACAAAAATGCCGTGGTAAGCATCGGGCAACCTTGTTGACTTGAGGCAGCACACAGGAGTCTGCCATTTAATTGCAAGCTCCTAATATCCGATATTGCTTGACGCCTGCAGCCAAATGGCTGCAGCCGTCAAATACACATCCGCTGCGTTTGCATTATCCGCCGCCATAGTCTTGAGTTGCACTGGGGCGATGTGCTTTCCGAACGCTCGCTTAAGCTTTCGTGATTGACTAGCGTCGCGACGTTACGTCTGCGGTCGTCAGCACGGCAAGGCGGGAGAGCAAATTGATCACCACCTGCTGGTTTACGTAAGAGGCAAAGCAAACGTTCGGAAAGCGAGATGCTTGCGCGATCTCTCCCCTTGCTGACCTAGGGCTATTATAAGTATATGTACGTAAATGCGCTAGAACGTGGATGGAGGCACAGCTGTCGCCCCATCGCGTTTTACTACATCTACGTACAGTCCTCAGCAGAGCTTTGCACAAATTGAAGTTTCTGTTTCCTATCATAAACGAAACTGAGGCTTCAGCCATATATATGAAAACATTTCTCATCACTCCTACCTGTACATTATGTCGCCTTTCTAATTCTTGTAGTGTACAGCGTTTAGGTGGTTTGACTGACAGCTTCAAGCATTTCTATGCCTACCCAACGAGGCAACTCTTCCGTCTGTCCAGTAAGACGATCGCTGTCAAGATAGCGCCCGCAGCAGCGAGCGAATCGACCTTCGCGCTGCACTTGGCTTTAACGCGAACTAAGCGGCGAGAACACTGCCCACATGAAGATATCAGCACTCGTGTATCTCCCCATCACAGATCACTTTCAAGATAGGGCCCAATCGTCTGGCTTCAGCGCGAACTAAGCGGCGACAACACTGCCCACATGAAGATATCAGCACTCGTGTGTCTCCCCATCACATATGGCTTTCAAGATAGGGCCCAATCGTCTGGCTTCAGCGCGAACTAAGCGGCGAGAACACTGCCCACATGAAGATATCAGCACTCGTGTGTCTCCCCATCACAGATCGCTTTCAAGATAGGGCCCAATCGTCCTGGCTTCAGCGCGAACACTAAGCGGCGACAACACTGCCCACATGAAGATATCAGCACTCGTGTGATCTCCCCATCACAGACCGCTTTCAAGATAGGGCCCAGTCGTCTGCTTCAGCGCGAACTAAGCGGCGACAACACTGCCCACATGAAGATATCAGCACTCGTGTGTCTCCCCATCACCGATCGCTTTCCAGATAGGGCCCAGTCGTCTTGCTTCAGCGCGAACTAAGCGGCGACAACACTGACCACATGAAGATCAGCACTCGATTCGCCAAGATAGACAATGCGTCTGGCAGCATCGCATCACAGCGCACTAAGCTCTGCCCAGAACACAGCGCCGCTTTCAAGATAGGGCCCACGTCCGCAGCTTCGCAGCACTCGATCACAGCGCTCAAGCCCAATCGTATATGCCCACATGAAGATATCAGCACTCGCAGATCAAGCTCGTCTGGCTTCATATCTGCCCACATCAGCAGCGACTTTCAAGATAGGGCCCAGTCGTCTGGCTTACGAGATGAAGCAGCACTCGTGGGATACGTCATACTG
Organism: Dermacentor silvarum; assembly: GCF_013339745.2. Classification (NCBI taxonomy): domain Eukaryota; kingdom Metazoa; phylum Arthropoda; class Arachnida; order Ixodida; family Ixodidae; genus Dermacentor; species Dermacentor silvarum. Next base: position 21,741,879 of record NC_051164.1, on the reverse strand, counting down.
ACCACATGAAGATATCAGCACTCGTGTGTCTCCCCATCACAGATCGCTTTCAAGATAGGGCCCAATCGTCTGGCTTCAGCGCGAACTAAGCGGCGAGAACTCTGCCCACATGAAGATATCAGCACTCGTGTGTCTCCCCATCACAGATCGCTTTCAAGATAGGGCCCAATCGTCTGGCTTCACCGCGAACTAAACAACGAGAACACAGCGCGCACGAAGCTGTCAGCACTTGGCGCTCTCTGTCCCCACCGCCGATTTATTTTGAAGATAGGGCCAGCGCGGCCGCGCCATACACCTACACCGCCGGAGTACGGTTGATCACGGTTCAGAATGGTTCGACGCGGATGGATAAGGCGCTAAAGAGGAATAACGGCTTATAATGATCGGAACGTCATAAGCGCACCTGGCGCCACCACCTGCAGTACTTTGCTTGCGCCGCCTCCGCAGCAGTTCGTGTCGCCACAGCGCTGTGTTTTTATACTGGTCAGGTCAAGTTTCATCACATTGATAATGACACCGGGCTGCGTGGAGATGAGCAAGTGGCACAATGCTTACGCCCACTTAGACAACTCCCAGATTTGAGCTTCTGCGTGAATGTTTTACCATTAGTGATTGTAGAATGGAATAAGCTACCGCATGAAATTGTTAACGAACGTAACCCTTTGAAGTTCAAGCAGCTATTTAAGTTCATCTCAGAAAAATAATACTCAAGGTTATGCCACTTACAGGTTGAGAATTCAGCTTTTACCGGCGACAAAAGTGTCATTTCTTCTACTTTCATTTGCCTATTAGTAAAAATAGGAAGGTTATCGTACAATGTAACCCGTGCCTTTATTATTTACAGTTCAATAAAAAGACAACTAATGGGACTATATTCTGTAGCTTCATATGGTTGTCACTTGATGGAACGCGTTTGACTGTCAGCACTCTGTCAGACAGCACTCTGTAAGTAGACCAGTATTTAAACATGTGCCGAAACACATTGGCGCTCGACGTATATTCCCAGAAAGTGTTCGAAAAGCATTCGAGGATGACCGTTTGTGGAACGCCGACGTACTGCGTGGCGTACTCGGAAGGTGCGCATGTACAGAGGGGTCCACTGTTAAAGGGAACACCAGAGCGCGTGGCGTCTGCTCGTCGCCGCCGCCTGTCGGTGGCCGCAACGAGTACCGCGCAGGCGCAGTGAGCGTTGTGGGCGGTGTTCTTCCGTCGTCTGCTACGGTCAGCTGCCGCGCTTCGGATCGTCGCGAAGCAAGCAGCTCACGTAATTCGTGTTTATACACCAATCCAGTCACTTTATTTTCAGCTGGAAGGAAAGTGGCTGCGTTCAACCAGATAAATGCTCTTAACATCAGCAGCAAAGAGCATGCCGTCTTTTGTTCGCCTTCTCATTTGATAAAGATCTTTTGCCCGCCTCATGTAAAAACGTTTACTGTTAACGTCGATTTCCATGATTTAACGATAACTGGTGTGATGGCTCTTTATAAATGAATATGCTCGTTAAAGGCACTTGTGGATTCTTTGTGCAGCCTACGCACTGCAGCGACTTGAATATGCAGTAGTAGAAATGAGATGGGCACTACACACGGAGAAGTATTCTCTAATATAGGTGTGCCACAAAGAGACATCCACAAAAAAGTGAGCATATTTGTCTTGTAAGCTGAAACGACAAAAATACCTGCTTGTTAATATTTTGCCTCCTCTAATTTTCCTTCAGCTTTGCAATGGCTGGCTTTCAATGTGTTGCCATGCACTCACCGGCCAATGTTAAAAAGGCATGATCGGCTTGCTTCTCTACTATCCGAAGCGCGGCAGCAGAGGGTAGCAGACGACAAAAGAGCACAGCCCACAGCGCTCACTGCGCCACCGCGAAACTCGCTGCGCCTGCGTGAATCTTGTTGCAGCCAGCGGCCGGTGATGGCGCCGAGCAGACGCCACGCGCTCCGGTGTTCCCTTTAACAGTTGACCCATCTGTACATATTCGACTTCGCAGATCGACTTCTGACAGATCAACAACTTACGCCCGACACTTTCACCTCGCATACCATAAACAGTGTGTGTGGTCCCTTATCATGCGTTCTAGCATCGTCCGGAAATTGCAGTTCTCTGCGAGACGCCCAATCGCGGCTGGGAGGTCTTGAACGGCTCCCTCTTTCCAGCTGCGCCCGCATGCAGGAACTGCAGCTTGCCGCAATATCGTTCACGTCGGCGCACATTAAGTCTTTAGCTGCTTTACCACGCCGCTGTAACGCAGTTCATCTGCTTTTTTTTTTCGTGTGGCAACAGCCTTTCAGGACTTTGACTGCGCTGTCGAGTATCGCCGCTACCAGCAGCGCCCGGCGTTTCCCGTCATCTTTGGCAACGTTGCCTTAAAGTAGGCCTCCAGGCGTATTAGGGACCCCGACTAATATTCTTCAGCCTCTCAAAAGTCCCACATACAACAGACGCTATCTTGTGCTTGTATCAGGTAATGACTCAGTCTGTCGGTCCGAGGACATCCTCGTCGCCATTGCTGCATCGCGGGAACGAATCACAAAGCACACATTCATGTCCAAGTGAACGAATGGATTTCTTTCACTCGAATGCGGTTTCTCTTAAAAGTGAAGCTTTCTTTTCGACCGTCGCCGGGAAAAAAAGAAAATACTAAAGCTCGCCTTCGCGTATCCGCGGTGCCGGCGTTGCATTAGCCTCTCTACAATGCCTGGATAAAGCCTAGCATGTCACTTTGTGCGTTTATTCAATAAGCACAAACTCGTGTTTCGTCTATTTATGCGCTCACACAAAGCTTTGCCGTATATAGATTCAAACTCGTTGGATCTGCTGCACTTTTGTAGCCCGCCTTCAAGGGGTCCCAGCCTCGTGTGCAAGGCAGGTGACGATGCCGATGGCACACTGGCTGCCACAGCAGTGAACGCTACAGTAGATGCTGAAAGTATGCACCATCAGCTTGACGACATTGTGTGCACTTGACGTTGCAGGTTGTAAAACACTCGATGGAGGGTTGCTGGAGGTATCTGTGCAATCTGCTACATAATGGATGTCTGTAGCTCCTGCAGTTTTTTTTAGGATTCTTCTCGTACACTCAGCCTTTGACCTGCAACCGCACGTACGTTATCCGACGAACTCAAGGTCTTGCGCTATCATATCGCACGTGAAACTGCGATTCCATTCACAATAGCCGCCATATTTTTGTTTATTTTATCACTGCACACTTACTTTCGGACACCCAGTAGCAGCAACTCATCAGCAAACTTAGGTGGTTGTCCACTTGTTAGAGGAAAGAAATTACGCTTGCTCTACACTCGTGCTGGTGCTCTTTGACTGCACCTATCCCTTGTGTCATCAAAGCCATTGATCATCATCCGCACTCCTGCGTTTCCTTTAACAGTTGACCGCGCTGTACGCTGTGGTTGGAAATTAATTTCGTTAGTCTGAGCACTATCATTGTAACCGTCATTACATTTACCACTGCTCATTATTCGCACAACTCTCTTCTTGCGCAGCCTCATCGATCGCCACAAGGTGTGCGTGGACAACGCCAGGAAGATTAGCAACTGCCCAAATGGCATCCCCGTTCAAAATAATCTTGACTACTTCGACAACGAGCTTCGGAAGGCTCCGAAGGAGAAGTGCTCCGCCTTGGCGGCAAAGCGTAACGGTAAGACCTAGAGAAGACTATTCCAGACATAGAGAACTTTACACTCTGAATTGTCTTAATTTTAACCAAAATATCGGCTGCCCCCGTTTGCTCTCTGATTAACACCGCTTTCTTGATGCCTCTTCGGTGTTTGACGTCATTGCTGCCTACCAGATCAATTTGCGAGGCAATTTTACTGGCGCAGGCATTGCTACAAAGGTGTGTTGCTACGCATGATTTTCAGTAGACGTATTTGAGGTAGTATTTTAGCCTTTGTCTCCGATGTGTGGCTTGTTTTTACGGGTCCACATGCTTGAGAATAAACGCAATGCTTAGGAGTCCTGCTGTTTCTGGCCGTATGGTGCACAGTTCTAGCGGCTGGTGTGATCACGGATAAGATGACCAGCGAAGTAAGGATTTCTTGCCCGTGTAAATTTCAAAAGCCTGGTCGCTTTCTGATTTCAGTGTACGCTGGTGAGCTTCTGTAATGTTTGCGGATGCCTGTTCGTGTGATCACTTGTGTGCTTACGTTCATATCAAACCCCCGCGGTTAAAATGATGGCTTTACGTATGAGTTTGTGAAGCTGCTTTATCTCTTTCTTTAGGCTGATACAGAGAACGTTACCAGCCGTGGTAGCTTAGTGGCTATGGCAAGTACAAGGTGCGGATGGGATTCCCGCAATGGTGGCCACACTTCCAAGGGGGAAGTGTGGCAACCGGCAGCGAAGCATAGCGGAACGCTCATCTAACCAATGGCGGAACGCTCGGAGTGATAAATTTTCGTAACCGAACTGCTTGCGTAGATTCCACAGCGTTTCACCAGATGTATGAAATGGAGTATAGTCTTTTCTTCGGGCCCTGACAAACTCATGTGGTGTCATGTGTGTGTCTCATGTTGCATGTCTTTGCAACGCCGGCAAGCCGTGTCTTGTGGTTCAGTGTCAACGTCGGCAGCGGAAGGGCATGGGTTCAAAACCACGCTGCCGCAGGTTGCGCGAATGGGAAAAGGCGTCTCGCGCTCCGACACTCGGCTTTATTCGGAGGTGAACTGTTGGGGAAGGAGCCTGCGCCACGCCAATCCTGTCGAACTCCGTGAGCCCTACAAAACACTATAAAAAGAGGTCTGAACTCCTTCCCATGGCCTTTATTTCCTAAGTGGCATCCCAAAGCAGCTATTAAGTGGTGGGGACACCCCCTGGTTGCGGAGCAACCCCCTTTCGGGGCGTTGAGTTTCCCATCATGGCTGAGAAACCAGGCCGGACCATGTTATACCGATTTTACCGGTAAGTATCGGGGCAGCTTTCTTTTCGGTCTGTTTCCCACGGCCAATGCGGATGCCCTACAAGCAGTCTGTAATCACACAAGAGAACTCGGAGACAACGGCTAGAAATCTCTATATGGGCCTCCTTTAGAGATCGAAACCCCCTACAAGTAGCCGAGCACCACGCCGAGAGATTTGCTACCCATTGAAAACCGGCGGTTTCCTGTCGCACCAGGGTTCGAACTCATCACCTCCAGCGTACGAAGCGCATGCTCTACCTCGAGGCCATCGCTTCGTTTGACGAAGTGAAACTTTGACCTTCATTTTTTTTTTCATATGAACCAAAAGAACTAAATTAAGGGAGATGTAGAGTTTAGAAAGACTGCTTTATCGGCACTAAACTTATATAGTGTTTTTATTGCGCCTTCACACCTAATGCATCGGATAGCCAACTATAGGCATCCTTGCAGGGGTCCACACCCGAGCGACACCACTCGTGGCTGCGAGTATTGCCGGCAGCGATGGCGCAATGCGCGCCATCGCAATGTGCGCCAACAGACCCCTGTTGGTCTGCAGAAGCTTTTCCCCGTGGGTATATCGATGGACTTCACACGCTGCTTGTTGGAATAACGAAAACGCCCGTTTGTAACGTGCATCGGTGCACGTTAAAGAACCCCCGGTGGTCAAACTGAAGCAAGGTGTGAGACCGGGTTAGTTCATATTCTTGAGTAGTAGTCTTGGTAACTTGCACATGTGCGGTTGTGATCGCGTGCGCGAGGTTATCTATTCACGATTCTTTGTAATAAACGCCAGTCCGCGGCTTGTCCTCGTCGCCTATTTTGTGTTCCGTGTATGCTGTGGCGCTGGTCGGATCAATATCGTCAAACTTAACCCGGAGTCCCACTACTACGGCGCGCCTCATAACCAAATCGTAGTTTTTGCCCACTGAAAACCGCAGAGTTTAATTAATATTTAACGCTGCTCGTTACTGCACGCAGCGCGAAGACGATTCCGGAGTAGTACGGTGCCGCCGCGCTGTCCACCTCCGCGAGTACGCTGGGACGTACTTCACGTGCGCCACGGGTTCCTGGCGGCTACGTTTCCAGACCCGCCCGGCGGTTGACGAACTCTGCAGGTAAGCATGTTACGCGCGCCACGCTGCGATCTTATTCGTGATGGCTCGTGTTGAAACTGGGCCGCTGTAACATGAAGCCATTTCAATCTGTTTCTATTCCATTGCCTTCGTTAGTGCGCCGCCATTGGTGAAACATTTTGGGGGCCACGCCCACTTCGCCTGTCTATCCCGAGACGTCACGAAAACTGCGAAAACTCCCCATCTCAATATGACGGTACACACTTATTATGCATGATTAGGCCGACAAAAAACATTCCGACTTCACGCCGTTGCCACCATTAGCCTTGCACAATTGGTGAAAATGTTTTCGCGCCACGCCTAGTTCGCCTGGTATCAACGCGACGCCAGAAAGCCGCAGGAACTCACCACGTCAAAGTGACGTGTACGCACTTAAAATTCGTATATATGCGAACAAAACTGAAGTTTCGTTGGAATAGCCGGAGAGTGCCGCGTTCCGAAAGGAACAGAAGATGGCTGTACACTGATAACTCCTTTTTTTTTTCTGCCGGGGAGAATTGATTTCAGTGCGTATAATAGAAATATTGCGTGCCAGTAATGCGTTGCTGAGCCAGTTGTACGTATATTTTTATAATACGTGCTAAATATATCAAAAATATATTTAGGAGGCTATGGCCTGGTTACTTCCCGGTTATTGACATCGCTATGTCAAATATGCTTCACGGGGCATCCGTTTTGGCGGCATTTCTAGCGCATGGCGGCACGCCGCCGGCAAGGAGAGGCGAGGATAAACGGGCCAATTGGATACGCCAGCACCACTCTCTTTGCCCGGTCATATTTAGGAGGCTATGGCCCGGTTATTGCCCGGTTATTGACCTTCACTGCTCGGTACCACCGAAACCGTCTCATCTGCGCGCTCCGCGCTCCTCGTCAGCCAATTAGGCATGGAAAATCTCTCGCGGTAGTCAGTGCTATTCAATTTGAAAACAACAAGCGTAACCTCCTATACAACAGAGCGTTTTGATTGGGCTGTTGAAACAACCTTATGTGTAACCGCCCGTGCTTGCG
>NC_051164.1:21669221-21734720 GCF_013339745.2 Dermacentor silvarum | reverse complement strand
TTGAGGCGTAGGGGAGTACAAGCTGCTGTAAGCAGCTTGACAAAGCTCCATACTCTTTTGAACTTGGCAGTGCAGTGTAGAAAACACAGAGTACAGTGATTAGACAACATATAAATAGTGTCGTCAGAAAAAGCAGTAAAAAGCAGTACAGTGCGGTAACAAAGTCATAGCACAATACGAGACATTTATTACTAGTACACTTTTAGCTTTGTTACAACGGAGCTCTCTCAAGGGATATTATATGGCATCAGGAAAAACAAATAAAACGTTCTCGCATGCTTTTAAAAGCAAAAGAAGAGCTGTATGCTTTGTTGCGGGATTTTAAACTATTTAAAATATATGGACACGCATAACAGAGTGTTTCAAATCCATAATTTGTGCGTGGGTGTGGAAGGTGCCAGTGTTCATGGCATCGCGTTGGTAATTTGCAGGAATTTAATGTAAGTTGCGATGTCTCTAAGCAACATATTGTTTCGATTTACCTGAATTTTGTAGGACGTAAGAATACGGAATTCATAGATTTTTCTACTTCTATGATCTGGTTTTTTGAGAAAAGGGAACTACGAGTGATGTAAAATGAACATTTATTATAGCTCTCATCGCATCTTTCCGCATTATTAGAAGTTAATTTTACAAGTATGGTAGTGCTTCCCCACATTAAATGGCAGTATTGAATATGCGATGTGAAGAGAGCGTGACGTAATAACATATTTGCTTTAGTTGGTAATGTATGTTGAAATTTCCTTAATAGCCCTACAATCGAGCTAGTTTGGTAGTTATCAGATCAACATAATTATAGCTACACAACATGAGTTCATAAAAGTAAACACCTAGTGTTTTCACAATATTCACTATTGCTATAGTATTTTCACCAAGGGTTAAGCTGAGGTCAGTCATAAAGTGCATATTTTTTTATCTGAATATAACGGCTTTAGATTTCACTGTGGTAATGGCCAATGCATTTCTTCTGGGCCATACGTGAAGTTTTGCGAGTACGTTATAAATAACCTGCATTCGTTCGTGAAATAAGTATGCTTGTGTCATTAGCAAAAATGATATAATCGACTTCATTATCTATTTGCACGAAATCGTTTAATCGTAGGTATTAAACAGTATAGGGGCCCCAGTATGCTTCCCTGTGGGACCCTGTGGCTAATTGATTTCCACTGTGAGCGAAAATTTTGTAGGTGGAGCGACGTGAGTGCGATCAGTCAAGTAGCTGGAAGGTAGGTTAAGCGGTTAAGGCGCGGACACCATATATTGAGAGTTTCTTAATAAGAGTGATGTGATGCATCCAGTCGAAGGTTTTCGAGAAGTCGAAGTACACCGATGTACACCAAGTTAAGTACACCAAGGGTAAGTACTTTGCGTTAAATGTGATGTGAGATGCATCCCTTCTGTTTAAGATGCGCAATATAATATTGTGAGACGTCGACCAATGCGATGCCTTATTTCCGAGCAGTAGCCCGAGTCAGAGACGAAGCACCGCACGAGACAAAGATGATGATGAGTCGTATGTACAGATGACAACGACGATATGCACAAATAGCGCTCACACACAAGATGATGAGTCGTTGTACAGATGACGACGATATGCGCAAATGCGCTCACAATATATATTATATATATATATATATATATACATATATATATATATTGCAGAAAAGCTGAAATTTAACGCGCATAAACAAATTTGCAGGTCAAATAGAGACAATTCGATAGCAGATGAATAGATTAGCGCATGCGAAACAAATCGTTATCTCCCTTTTGTTTTCCATACTAATTATTTCTACAGAGCTGTGGAGCGCTATCGCAGCTGCCTGGACGCCGCGCTGCACGGCGAATCCTGCGATGAGGACGCCGAACTCGGGAGACACGCCAAGTACTTTCGCAACGTGCTCACCTTCAAGTACAGCGACCTCTGCCCCGCGGAGCTGGGGCTTCCTGCTCTAAAGCCCAGAGGTAAGCCCGTGCGCATTTACTAAGCGTGCAAAGGATGGACAGATTCAGAATGATTTCGCTTTCTCACATATCGAAAGGAAGCTAAACAAGAGTGTTAAGACAACCGTAGAGAACGTGAGTCGAGATAACCCCGCCGATAGACAAAGTGTCTCGTATTGACGGAAACGAGCACTGTTTTCGGCATTTAAACGAGGGTTTACCATTTTAAATTCTTCACAACGAGTAGAAAAAAATGACGTTTGGCTCCCCCGCGACAATAGCATGTCAAGAAATAGGAAGACCTATCACATCACCCTTGATTATTCTACGCGGCGCTTAGGCCTTTTTTTTTTTTTAAATATTGAAATACAAGGCATTTCCTTGTTTCTGTTGTTATGACTTATAATGCGCTAATAGATATTTGTTTGTTCCGGGTAGAAAAGTGACGCTACCATTACTTAAGGGCTTGCGGTGATGGGCAGTGGCGGTAATCATGTGGTGGGCGCGGGCCCGTCCGAAATTTATATGTTAGTATGCCGCCTACCCAGCCCGCCCTCCGCCTCATACTCCCCAGTCAAGGGCCTGCCCCCCCCCCCCCCCTCACCACCCCCTCCCGGCGAAAAAATTTGCGTAAGCCACTGATGATAGGGGACCTTCCAAAGTCAGGGTCGTCGCTTTCGCGGCTGTTGTCCGTGGAAACATCGTGGTTACAGGCGCTTGTTCGTGCAGATTTAGGTTCGCCTCTCGCATGCGGGCTATAGAATGGCCAATTCCAAATCGCCGAGCTTTTGGAGCGACATGTTTTCGATTCAGAACAAACTGAAATCGGCCATGGTGCTACCGCGACATCACGTGCAAAAGCATGGTTTCGTTTTCGAAGATATGGCTTGGCTTGTCTATCAGGCAGAACAAGGACGCCAGGAGCAATCAATGACTTGGGCGCGTACTTAAGAAAAAAAATCGATATAAGTTCAAGAAAGGTATGTCAGCAACGCACAAATATTGCACCAGCGAATAATTTTCAAAAGTGCTTGAAAAAGGTCAAAATGTAGATGGGTGACGAAAGTGGGCGAGTGTGTGTTGGTTCATGTTTTAAGGGCAGCGCATAGGAAGCACTCACTCCTGCAAAAAGCCGCCCATCGTTCCGGCTTCCCAATTTGCGAGGTGGCATATCGGCATCGCTCCCTGTCCTCGGTGTTGCCGGCGTGGGGGCTCCTACTTGTTTAGAGATTGCTCAGATTGAAAAATTCACCTTAGACAAATTTCACGCGCTTTTCGAAGTAACCGCTGCAGGTATAAACACTTGCGAGGATGAGCTTTTTATTCAGCCATAAAATAAACCTGGTCCCTATAAATCGGTAGTCGGTTACTTTATAAGGTTAGCTGCAATGTCAAATTGGCCACTTCTACCCTGGCAGAAAGCTTGGCAAGCCAGAACTAAAAATAAAGAAAAAAAAATAGAGAGACACCGGTGGTGACGCCGCCTTGAAATTCTCGCACGAGCTGCCAATCACACTGTGGATTGTGAGAGAATTTTGCTAGGGATTCTGTTCAGCCTTTTTCAACGGTAAGAAAGGACTGCGTCGCAATCTAGAGGAACCAAAGGGTAAATCTAGCAAGTTTCGACAACGTTCCTGCGACAAAACGGCCCATGTATAATACAAGATTCCTTGAAATCCGTCAGACCATACCCACATTTCGGCGATGAAGTCACGGCGCGAAATTAATGAAGAACGAACTAGAAATGTGGCGGTCGCGGCTGTCAGTTTTCCAGCTGTACGCAGTCAGTCTCATCCTCAGAATGCAGGGGCAAATACGCATATATCCACCAGCCAATAACGGTCACCCGTTTCCATGGCATCATGGCAGAGGCACCTTTACTCTCGGCGTTGGACGGGAATTATGTTTAGGACGCAGAGTCACAGAGGGCGACGCACGTGCAGAATCATTAGGTCCTCGCCAACTATAGTACTTAAAGGTAACAACAACCGCCCAGAATGTGTGTTGATAGGCGGATGAGCATGAAAAGACGAAAATTTATACCGATAAAATCGGGCATGTTGTTTTGGGTGTAAATGTGAGTTATAATTTCAGACTGGCACGAGAAATCGTGAAATACAGCATGTCGCTACGCTTTGGTGTAATGTCTGGTACTAGAGCCGGATGCTGACCACGTAGCCACTGATTAACGTACGTAATTCGGCTGTTATTAGGCGCCCCATTGGTGTTGTTGACATTCGAGTCTGTGTATTATACATATAGGAGCGTGGGCTTTATTTCTCTGCGTATTCGATCTGAAAAAGTCCACGCTATTGCAAGCGGTGTTGCATTCGCGGCGATGAGCAGAACGGCAGAACCGTGGTCGTGGCGAGCCATGATGCCCCTTATTGCATGGCAGCGCACATTAGTGCTTTTGTACGCGTACGAGTAAGTACCCCGAGTTCTGTGGTGCCCCTGTGAGATACAAACTGACATTGGTAAAGATGGAGTGGCGTTTTAAAATGGCAAGACGGACTACATTCTAACGCTACAACGTATCATGTAAGTGCTTCTTTAACGACAAGCGCCCTCTGACGGCCGAACCGCTCCGTGCACGCTTGGTACCTTCTCAAGTAAAGGTTCTCCGAGCAATGGGGGCCGCGAGTGGCAGCTCGGCGGAGCAGTCGTGTCAGGAGGAAAAGGCCACCAAGGAGTTCTTCGCCTGCGGCCTCCTCTTCAACGTCATCGTGAGCAAAAGTTCGCCCAAGGAGAGGATCTGCAAGTGAGTCTGCCACCGATGATTACACACACCCATAGAGGAAGGGATGGACGTGGAGGGAGCATTGAGCGACACGATTGAAGGCAGACAAGTCGGCCCAACACGTGATCGTCATGTGAGAGCGCGCGGTAGGTTTTAGCACGCTACCGGTCCGTGCGGGCTATGCACGCTCTGCAGGCAGAGCAGCCGAAAAAGTGCGCATTAGTTACAGACTACCGGCAACCAAAAATTATCGACTAGTGTGCTGTCTCTCAGAGGTCAGGTCGCGCGATCGAATCCCGGCCACGGCGGCCGCATTTCGATCGGGGCGAAATGCGAAAACACCCGTGTACTTAGATTTAGGTGCACGTTAAAGAACCCCAAGGGGTCCAAATTTCCGGAGTCCCCCACTACGGCGTGCCTCTTGATCAGGTCGTAGTTTTGGCGCGTAAAACACCATAATTAATTAATTATTCTCTCAGAGGTCATGTGTTTTGCTGGCTTTTCGAAAAAAAAAAAAGCGAACGGGATGGCTTCACGGAGAGAATTGGCTTGCCAAGGCTGGCTGCGTGACTTGACGCTCCCTCCCAATTTATTTATTTCCTCCATGTTTACACACGGAGCTCCCAAAAACGTTCCGATTATGTCCTCTCGAGAATCCCGGTAATTACACCGGGTAACAACAAGAATACGAGTTGTAATTTCCTGCAAATATACAGGGCCATTGAGCTGGCAACGCGTTTACTGAGCAGTTTATTGTCTTGATCGCTAAATTTCGCTTCTACAATACAAGAAAGCTGTATACCTGAACTGAGGACATGAGGCGTGATTCTTGCATTCGAACAGGCCGAAATCTTGGTGTCTCTTGTCAACTAGGGGGCCAAGTACTTTTCTAATGCGAAGCATTCTTTGCTTCATTCTTGGCACTTTGTGGCACGCAGGTTCCCGTCTCGCCTCGTTTACGGAAAAGTAATGTAATGTGTGACGAATGTGGGAATCAAACCTCTGCCGTCGAGCACAACAGCCGGGTGCTCGAAACATTAGGTCGCCATCGCTTTTTCATTGCTTATTGACTATGCAGACACATTTTTGCAGTGACACCGTTAGGTCCCAATAGCAAGCCTGCTTCTCTTGTTACAAAACTAGACAGCTATATGAAACACTCGGCGCGTGTACCCCGTGCTACTTTGTAGGCGTCTTTCCTTGTGACAACTGGCGCTTAGACTCGCCGTGTTAGACTGCATTATCACCGGGACCTGCCCACTTTCCCCAGTACTTTCCTCGTAGCAGGTTACCCTGCGTAGAAACTGTGCGACGTTGTACAGATTTCATGATCACCCAAGTTCATCAAGTTTTAATATTTCATCGCCACAGTACAAAAGCGAGCGTCGTTTTAAAATACACCGCATGAAATGGGCGACCAGCGCCGGCACTTCGCGTGCCAAGAGCAGCGCCGTAACACACAGTCTTACGAACGGTGGAATCGTTTTCTGCAGTGCATGCTGCGATTTCGCGTCCTCAATTTCACCGGTCGCCTTGAGGTACAGTGGTGAGCACTGTTAGGGTGAACACCTCATTAGTATTCAAGTTGGTATAACTTCAACCTACCTTCTACTTCAGGGGGGAAACGTGCCGAATACGACGCCTAATGATGCCAATAAAATAAATAATAGTTTTCTTTATCTTGTGCTAAACATCAAGTGCTATAGGCTCGTGAATACTAATGAGGTGCTCACTTCAACCACTGTACATGGGCCCAGATTCTGGCCTGACTGGGAACTGACGTGCTTGAGAGTATGAGTGCATGCGCTTCTCCAACGCGCATCGGTATCGCCAGAGCTGGGCTGGACGCACAGAGCTCAAACGAACGCTGAACAGGCGCGCGTCTGTTATCATAAAAACGTCGTACAGTTCTCGTGGCCTCTCTATTGAATGGTGTCAGTATATCGGGTGCTTAAAATCAAGCTTTACGGAATCCTTAAAAATCGCCGGTGGCAGGTAGCATAATTCGTATCGCTGAGCCGGGTTATTCGAAGAGGCGGACATTAGCAGTCTGAAGAGTCGAAACACATATTCAACTAATTAACCAAAGTGACTAATGAACTTCTTAGTTGATTACTTTACGACATATATTGCAATTTGCCAATTGTAGCCAGTGAGTTTGCAAGACGCATCCACTTGAAATTAATTTCCAGGATGAGACCAGTTCCGAGTTATTTCCCAAACTGTGGGATGAAATACATGGGCCTTCCAGTTACTCTTGCGCTTCAGTGTATAAAACAGCATTTTGGTAAAAATGTAAGTGGAACAAAAGTCCATTTTTACGGCGAGTTTGTTGGCGCACATCTCCAAACTGGTGTCATTCTGGAAATTCATTCCAAGTGTATACGCCTGTCAAGCTCACCGGCTACAATTCGTAAATTGCAATATGTATGGTAAAGCAATTACCTAAGAAGTTAATTAGTGATTTTTGAATTAGTTGAATGTGTGTTTCGATTTCTCGTGCCACTAATGTCCGCCTCATCGAATAACCGAGCTCAATCATGAGAATCATGCTACCTGCCACAGGCGATTTCTAAAAATTCCGCAAAACTTAAAAATGAACAGCCTGTATTTAAGATGCACATTCAACCTACCGAAGCGCCTCAGTGGCCAGCGCTGATTACCTATACAAATATGTACGTACGATTGCTTAACACACCTGTTGGGCTGCTGAGCACGAGGTCGCGGGATCGAATCCCGGCCACGGCGGCCGCATTTCGATGGGGGCGAAATGCGAAAGCACCCGTGTACTTAGATTTAGGTGCACGTTTAAGAACCCCAGGTGGTCCAAATTTCCGGAGTCCCCCACTACGGCGTGCCTCATAATCAGATCGTGGCTTTGGCACGCAAAACCCCATAATTTTTTGCTTAACACACTGTCGCGGACGACGTCACAATCGGTTTTTCTTTCGCTAACGTTCGTGCATTACTAATATAGAACCCAACAATCGTCATGTCGTAAGCTGCCGTCGAACGGCCGCCGTACAAATCATGCTGCTGCCGTCATACGATCGTCTACAACGTGGTTGTAGTCGTGCAGCTGTCGTCACAGGCACGTATGCTCGCCACCCACACACACACTTCTCAATTTACAGGAACACATTGATCCAGATGGTGTCGTTTAGCGGAACCGCAAACAATGCTCGATAGCCAGGCACTTGCAAAATGCTCCACATGACCTAGGTTCCCACCGTGCATGAGATCTGCATAATTCTGCTTGTTTCTGGGGTTTTACGTGCCAAAACCAGTTCTGATTGTGAGGAACGCCATAGCGAAGGACTAAAGATTGATTTTGACCAGCTGGAGTTCTTTAACGTGCACTACAACGCAAGGCGTTTTTGCATTTCGCCTCCATCGAAATGCGGCCGCCACGCTCGGGATTCGATCCCGCGATCTCGTGCTCAGCAGCGCAACGCCTTAGCGGACTGAGCCACCGCGGTGAGTAGTATTTTATTTCTCATTAACCGTAGAACTAATAGGGCTAGTATAAATATGATTGTATATTTCAAATCGGCCCTAAGAACTCACCAATATTGGGCAGTTTCATTGTGTTTGGTAAAGCCGGCTTTACAGAAAGGTCTAAAACCCACTTTCCTCCTTTAAACGGGAATAGCGGTAATATAAGAAAAAAAATATAAGCCAAAACCGCTGTAATGGTTAGTGGCGCCGAAATTAATTACCGTCTTTAAAACTGGGTCTAACTTAATGGCAAGGCGACACAATTCTTCCTCAGAAAATTTGAAAAGTTTGTTCGCATAATCTAAAAAGTGAAATCCTTTGAGGTTCTAGCGTTCACAGAAAGCGGCACTGCTGACCGTCCGCAGTAGCGCCGTTCGTTTTTACGTCTCAATTTAAATACTACTGTCGTATCGGTCGCTGTGTCGTAGTGCTTGACTCACTGCGCAAGCGTCAAGTTTTCTTTCTACCTCCCCTTTCCGTTCCCTCTCTCTCCTGGAGTACTATATAAGCACCCTACTGTTTACAATAAACGTTGGTTTTTGCCTGTCTCGTTCCCAGGCGTGTACGTACGTTCCGTTCCTGCCGTGGCCTATTGGCGGCGGCTATGTTACAACTACAATCACCGATCTTACTTTCAGGACCGTTGTCAACGAGACACCACTTACACCGACGTGGTCACGCGATCGTTCTTTTTTTTTTCTTTTTTTACGTGACCTTGGCTTGACGGGTGCAGTTTTCAATAAATGATAGAAGACTTCAACGAGTCCACTCCAAGGATTGGTTTTAAGGTCCCTAGGGAAAACGCCAGCCTCGTGAACCAAGGAAACACGATATGCGCCTAACTGGCCAAATAGTCACGGGGAAGCCGGTGGATCATCATCATCATCATCATCAGCCTATTTTATGTCCACTGCAGGACGAAGGCCTCTCCCTGCGATGGATAGTGAGAAACAAACTTTGGGGCTAAGTGCAATGACCATTGTAAATGAACAGTGTGAGCGAACAGCGTGACCCAGGTACTGAACACAGCAAAGGAAACGCATGAGTGCTGTGTGCTTCATCCTGTGTGCACTGTTTCATTCACAATCAGAACACCATGGCAAGCAACTTAACTGCTTCAAGACCGCTTGACATGCGCTCTCTATAGTCACGGAACTTTACCGATATCCTTGAAAAGAGTACATACAATCTATGCGTTGTGCCAGTACAAATCGTTGGGCCACAACTTGTAGGCTAGCGACGAAGGGTGAAGTTGAAAACCGCGTAACGATAACTGGAAAGCAAGCTTATAGCTTTAGCGGTTAAGAGACTGGAAGGCTGCAGTGCGTATAAGGAGTAAACGTGAGCAGCTGATGTTCTTATTCAGATGAAGATAAAGAAGTTAAGCTGGGAGTCACTTCAAACTGTTCGAGCAAATGACCTCTGGTCTGCTCAAGTAATAGAACGGGTGCCGAGGAAAGGATAGTGCAGTCGAGTGCAGCAGAGGATATAGATGGAGTTATAAGAATAAATTGCAGTGCATTAGATGGAGGAATAATGTATACTGAAGACGGCTGACAATATACACGAGTACTTCTGCAGACCGCTCAGAGAGCCCTTCGTATTGCGGCTGACATAAGTGGTGCTGATGACGGGGATGACGGTGTCGCAGCGCTGCCTGCGTCTATACTTACAGGGACACCAAACGCAAATAATAAATGAAACCAAGTCAATATAAATTGTAGAAGGGCACGCATTTGGGCTGGTTGGTTCAGGATTACGAGAAGACGAAACAGCGCTTAAGAACAGGACGAAGGAAGAGCACAGTCGATGCACGATCAAAGACAATGTCTGTCGATAAAAGACAACGTCTTCCTGAGGGAGTTGGGGGTGGAAATGGGGCGTGAAATTTAGCGTGAAATACGATGCAAATAATATGCTAAATAAGTCAATGATGAACGAGAAAGAGACAGAATAGAGGGATATAATCAACATTTATTCGTCGAATCGTTTGAATCGCCATGGACATCGGCCTTCTCTTCTTAAGCGTCGACACTTGGTCCTACTTTTTTTAGACTGCACATACCAACGAAAACGGCTTCAGATTGCACTACTTCAGAGAGTGGCTCACTTACCTAGCTCACATAACTACACTGTCCCAGTGACCGGACCACGAGAAAGGCTAGAAACCGAGATATTGATGCCCAAATGTGGGGTAGCTCACTAAGGCGAGTTTTGGAGAAATGTCTCCCTTGGTCCAACTTTTTGTTAGACTGCACATACCAACGAAAACGGTTGCAGATTGCACTACTTCAGAGAGTGGCTCACTTACCTAGCTCACATAACTACACTGTCCCAGTGACCGGACCACGAGAAAGGCTAGAAACCGAGATATTGATGCCCAAATGGGGGGTAGCTCACTAAGGCGAGTTTTGGAGAAAATGTCTCCCTTGGTCCAACTTTTCGTTAGACTGCACATACCAACGAAAACGGCTTCAGATTGCACTACTTCAGAGAGTGGCTCACTTACCTAGCTCACATAACTACACTGTCCCAGTGACCGGACCACGAGAAAGGCTAGAAAGCGAGATATTGATGCCCAAATGGGGGGTAGCTCACTAAGGCGAGTTTTGGAGAAAATGTCTCCCTTGGTCCAACTTTTTGTAGACTGCACATACCAACGAAAACGGCTTCAGATTGCACTACTTCAGAGAGTGGCTCACTTACCTAGCTCACATAACTACACTGTCCCAGTGACCGGACCACGAGAAAGGCTAGAAACCGAGATATTGATGCCCAAATGGGGGGTAGCTCACTAAGGCGAGTTTTGGAGAAATGTCTCCCTTGGTCCAACTTTTTGTTAGACTGCACATACCAATGAAAACGGCTTCAGATTGCACTACTTCAGAGAGTGGCTCACTTACCTAGCTCACATAACTACACTGTCCCAGTGACCGGACCACGAGAAAGGCTAGAAACCGAGATATTGATGCCCAAATGGGGGGTAGCTCACTAAGGCGAGTTTTGGAGAAAATGTCTCCCTTGGTCCAACTTTTTGTTAGACTGCACATACCAACAAAACGGCTTCAGATTGCACTACTTCAGAGAGTGGCTCACTTACCTAGCTCACATAACTACACTGTCCCAGTGACCGGACCACGAGAAAGGCTAGAAACCGAGATATTGATGCCCAAATGGGGGGTAGCTCACTAAGGCGAGTTTTGGAGAAAATGTCTCCCTTGGTCCAACTTTTTGTTGGACTGCACATACCAACGAAAACGGCTTCAGATTGCACTACTTCAGAGAGTGGCTCACTTACCTAGCTCACATAACTACACTGTCCCAGTGACCGGACCACGAGAAAGGCTAGAAACCGAGATATTGATGCCCAAATGGGGGGTAGCTCACTAAGGCGAGTTTTGGAGAAAATGTCTCCCTTGGTCCAACTTTTTGTTAGACTGCACATACCAACGAAAACGGCTTCAGATTGCACTACTTCAGAGAGTGGCTCACTTACCTAGCTCACATAACTACACTGTCCCAGTGACCGGACCACGAGAAAGGCTAGAAACCGAGATATTGATGCCCAAATGGGGGTAGCTCACTAAGGCGAGTTTTGGAGAAAATGTCTCCCTTGGTCCAACTTTTCGTTAGACTGCACATACCAACGAAAACGGCTTCAGATTGCACTACTTCAGAGAGTGGCTCACTTACCTAGCTCACATAACTACACTGTCCCAGTGACCGGAGCACGAGAAAGGCTAGAAAGCGAGATATTGATGCCCAAATGGGGGGTAGCTCACTAAGGCGAGTTTTGGAGAAAATGTCTCCCTTGGTCCAACTTTTTGTTAGACTGCACATACCAACGAAAACGGCTTCAGATTGCACTACTTCAGAGAGTGGCTCACTTACCTAGCTCACATAACTACACTGTCCCAGTGACCGGACCACGAGAAAGGCTAGAAACCGAGATATTTATGCCCAAATGGGGGTAGCTCACTAAGGCGAGTTTTGGAGAAAATGTCTCCCTTGGTCCAACTTTTTGTTAGACTGCACATACCAACGAAAACGGCTTCAGATTGCACTACTTCAGAGAGTGGCTCACTTACCTAGCTCACATAACTACACTGTCCCAGTGACCGGACCACGAGAAAGGCTAGAAACCGAGATATTGATGCCCAAATGGGGGGTAGCTCACTAAGGCGAGTTTTGGAGAAAATGTCTCCCTTGGTCCAACTTTTTGTTAGACTGCACATACCAACAAAAACGGCTTCAGATTGCACTACTTCAGAGAGTGGCTCACTTACCTAGCTCACATAACTACACTGTCCCAGTGACCGGACCACGAGAAAGGCTAGAAACCGAGATATTGATGCCCAAATGGGGGGTAGCTCACTAAGGCGAGTTTTGGAGAAAATGTCTCCCTTGGTCCAACTTTTTGTTGGACTGCACATACCAACGAAAACGGCTTCAGATTGCACTACTTCAGAGAGTGGCTCACTTACCTAGCTCACATAACTACACTGTCCCAGTGACCGGACCACGAGAAAGGCTAGAAACCGAGATATTGATGCCCAAATGGGGGGTAGCTCACTAAGGCGAGTTTTGGAGAAAATGTCTCCCTTGGTCCAACTTTTTGTTAGACTGCACATACCAACGAAAACGGCTTCAGATTGCACTACTTCAGAGAGTGGCTCACTTACCTAGCTCACATAACTACACTGTCCCAGTGACCGGACCACGAGAAAGGCTAGAAACCGAGATATTGATGCCCAAATGGGGGGTAGCTCACTAAGGCGAGTTTTGGAGAAAATGTCTCCCTTGGTCCTACTTTCTTTTTAGACTCCACATACCAACGAAAACGGCTTCAGATTGCACTACTTCAGAGAGTGGCTCACTTACCTAGCTCACATAACTACACTGTCCCAGTGACCGGACCACGAGAAAGGCTAGAAACCGAGATATTGATGCCCAAATGGGGGGTAGCTCACCTAAGGCGAGTTTTGGAGAAAATGTCTCCCTTGGTCCTACTTTTTTTAGATGCACATACCAACGAAAACGGCTTCAGATTGCACTACTTCAGAGAGTGGCCTCACTTACCTAGCTCACATAACTACACTGTCCCAGTGACCGGACCACGAGAAAGGCTAGAAACCGAGCTATATGGGGGTAGCTCACTAAGGCGAGTTTTGGAGAAAATGTCTCCCTTGGTCAACTTTTTGTTAGACTGCACATACCAACGAAAACGGCTCAGATTGCACTACTTCAGAGAGTGGCTCACATACCTAGCTCACATAACTACACTGTCCCAGTGACCGGACCACGAAAAAGGCTAGAAACCGAGATATTGATGCGGAAATGTGGGGTAGCTCACTAAGGCGAGTTTTGGAGAAAATGTCTCCCTAAATTTAGCTACTAGCTCGCTCACCGCCGTATTCAGAAATACACCCTAACTTTAAGCACATGCTTGCATTGTTCTAAATGACTCCTAGAGTTAACGTGTCTAAGACGCTCAATGGGTTTCCTTTGGCGCGTTCACGACAGTATGTCGCCTGTCGCGAACATAACTTGAAGTCGTAACTTTAAGCATGGGCTTCAAGTTAAGACGCATTTCTGGACACGAGGATAAGTTACCGACATTGCTTTTTTTCCCGTAGGGCGTACAAGAACATGGAGAAGTGCACCAGGGACCTGCAGTGTGCGAACGCCGCGGCCACCTTCAACGTTCACTCCATGCGTGTGATGGATGTGCTCCTGAGCCCGTACGACAAGTACTGCCGCGGCTTCGTGGGTTCGGACATGATGAACCGCACCGTGCCGCCACCACCCGCGCCCACGACCCCACCGGTATGCGACGAGGAGCTGTACCTGCAGCAATACTTCGAGTGCGGCCTCATGTACATGTTCGGCTTGCCCGGCGCGAACGAGACCGAGTTCATGACTAACACGAGCCTTATCTGCGCGTAAGTATGGCCCTGGTGGTGTTCGACTGTTATACCCGGTGTTTCAGCGATGACTTTAAGCATGTCAAAAAAACGCTGCGCCAGGGATGACATTGTTTTTACAGCGAAGCTGTTATAGGCTAGGTTCCAGGAGATCGCGTCCGGCAACGGAAGTAGATCACAATTTTCGGTTCTATGTGCGGGGTGGTGTCGTTCTATGAGCGTGGCGGTTTCCCGCCAGCTGTGCCTTAGCACAGGTGTCGAAACAGATGGTGGATGGCCCAGTGTTATACCTCTCGTCACCACCGATACCTCTTTCACAAGTGCCGCGATACTCGGCGGCGGCACGTCCAAACAATCGTTCTGCCGCTTTGTCTCGTGACGTAGAAATCGACGAGACGTAGAAATCGCGCTAGCGCTGTTATCAGCAGTTGCCCTTTGGACTCGGTATGGGACGGATGCTCGTTTAACCCCATCTTCCAGGATCCTGACGAAGCCGTGCAGTGTGCCGCGGCTAGAAACGCTGTGGCTCATACGCTGGTCTGTGACGATGGGGCGGACTTGGTGCTGCAAACGCACTACTTGGCCGTCGCGCCGGGTGAAAGCAAGACGCCGGTGTCTTTGTTGTTTGACGAACTTGCCGAAGACGCTCAATATAGTCAATAATGATAATAGATAAATTCACTATAGCAATATTCACTGCAGCAGACCCACCATATAGTCACAGCTTCACTGCCTTTCATCTTCACAGTAGCGGAAGGGCTCTGAATTTTTGCTCGGCGATACGTTTATACCCGCCAGCTCTCCACGATTTTTCGTGAAGCTTACGAATTC
Organism: Dermacentor silvarum; assembly: GCF_013339745.2. Classification (NCBI taxonomy): domain Eukaryota; kingdom Metazoa; phylum Arthropoda; class Arachnida; order Ixodida; family Ixodidae; genus Dermacentor; species Dermacentor silvarum. The sequence goes on along the minus strand of NC_051164.1, from coordinate 21,719,786 downwards.
GGGCCCGTTTTGTGATTTTACGAATGTTGCATCAAGTTTTACGATACACTAATTTAGTTTGCGAAAATGTTCGCGCGTCGTTCGCCGTGCCTTTCGTTTCAAGGCTTGTGATGGCGAAATCAATGCATGAGGGATAATTGCTTCAAGCAAGTTTGTACAAGCCAGTTCTTGAAGCAGGTGAAATAGGCAACAGCTAAGTAGGTGAAAAAGTAAATGTGGTGAAGAGACAGTTTGTTGCTTGGCATTATTTGTTGTTCTAAGTTTGTACCTTATCGATGTGTTGCGTCTGAAGTTAAATTCTCGTTACTAAAGTGCGTGTAAATCCCTGAAAAGAGGTGTGTTCAGGGAAGCTGTAAAAAAATGAGTGGCATCTCCTCATGCCTCCCCCCCCCCCCCCCTTCCCCCGTGCGCAGGATTTTATAAATTATAATGTTCTCAGGGTGGCAGGTATGCGACGTTGCTGGCATCGGGGACATGGGAACCACTACTTCATGGCAGTTTCTTTTCAAAGGAGAAAAAGAACCTGATAATCATCAGAAAGTGAGTCTTGACGAGCTCTTGACAGGCTTGACAACTCTACATAGCATACTATAAATGGCTTGCCATTCCTCAAAACAAAGGAATGTCTTATGCGACAGAAAAGATCTCGGCAAAACAAGAAACCTGTAAGTGTAATCAGTATATTGAGTTCAGCAAGAGTATGTGATATCACGCACAATAATTACAATCAAGCACCAGTACAATAAGTGGAGAAGAAACCTCTAAAGGACAAAGTGTGTAAGCGCACATACTATCAATGCTATAGTAACTGGATAGCATTGTAGTTAATTATTCTTTACTGCTTGCATTTTTATATAACTCTGGGGAACGAGAGGAAGAAGAAAAACTGTGGGTCTTGATTTCAATGCAACAGCCATTTGAATACAACATACAAAAATGCCGTGGTAAGCATCGGGCAACCTTGTTGACTTGAGGCAGCACACAGGAGTCTGCCATTTGCAAGCTCCTAATATCCGATATTGCTTGACGCCTGCAGCCAAATGGCTGTAGCCGTCAAATACACATCCGCTGCGTTTGCATTATCCGCCTGCCATAGTCTTGAGTTGCCCTGGGGCGATGTGCCTTCCGAACGCTCGCTTAAGCTTTCGTGATTGACTAGCGTCGCGACGTTACGTCTGCGGTCGTCAGCACGACGAGGCGGGAGAGCAAATTGATCACCACCTACTGGTTTACGTAAGAGACAAAGCAAATGTTCGGAAAGCGAGATGCTTGCGCGATCTCTCCCCTTGCTGACCTAGGGCTATTATAAGTATATGTACGTAAATGCGCTAGAACGTGGATGGAGCCACAGCTGTCGCCCTATCGCGTTTTACTACATCTACGTACAGTCCTCAGCAAATCATTGCACAAATTGAAGTTTCTATTGTGCTCGTCGCATTACGTCACCACCGCAGTACCACCAGCTATGGCCTCTTTCATAAACGAAACTGTGGCTTCAGCCATATATTATGAAAACATTTCTCGTAACTCCCACCTGTACATCATGTCGCGTTTCTAATTTTTGTAGTCTACAGCGTTTAGGCGGTTCGACTGACAGCTTCAAGCATATCTATGCCTAACCAACGAGGCAACTTGTCCGTCTGTCCGTTCGTCCAGAAAGACGATCGCTTTCAAGATAGCGCCCGCAGCAGCGAACGAATCGGCCTTCGCGCTGCATCTCGCTTCAACGCGAACTAAGCGGCGAGAGCACTGCCCGCATGAAGACACAGCACTCGGTGTCTCCCCATCACAGTCTGGCTTCAGCGCGAACTAAGCGGCGAAACACTGCCCACATGAAGATATCAGCACTCGTGGTCTCCCCATCACAGATGGCTTTCAAGATAGGGCCCAATCGTCTGGCTTCAGCGCGAACTAAGCGGCGAGAACACTGCCCACATGAAGATATCAGCACTCGTGTGTCTCCCCATCACAGATCGCTTTCAAGATAGGGCCCAATCGTCTGGCTTCAGCGCGAACTAAGCGGCGACAACACTGCCCACATGAAGATATCAGCACTCGTGTGTCTCCCCATCACAGATCGCTTTCAAGATAGGGCCCAATCGTCTGGCTTCAGCGCGAACTAAGCGGCGAGAACACTGCCCACATGAAGATATCAGCACTCGTGTATCTCCCCATCACAGACCGCTTTCAAGATAGGGCCCAGTCGTCTGGCTTCAGCGCGAACTAAGCGGCGACAACACTGCCCACATGAAGATATCAGCACTCGTGTGTCTCCCCATCACAGATCGCTTTTCAAGATAGAGCCCAATCGTCTGGCTGCAACGCGAACTAAGCAGCGAGAACACAGCGCACACGAAGCTATCAGCACTCGGCGCTCTCTATCCCCACCGCAGATTGCTTTCAAGATAGGACCAGCGCGGCCGCGCCATACGCCTCGGCCACCGGGGTACGGTTGATCACGGTTCAGAATGGTTCGACGCGGATGGATAAGGCGCTAAAGAGCGATAACGGCTTTTAATGATCGGAGCGCCATAAGCGCACCTGGCGCCACCACCTGCAGTAGTTTGCTTGCGCCGCGTCCGCAGCAGTTCGTGTCGCCACAGCGCTGTGTTTTTATACTGGTCAGGTCAAGTTTCATCACATTGATAATGACACCGGGCTGCGTGGAGATGAGCAAGTGGCACAATGCTTACGCATACTTAGACAACTCCCAGATATGAGCTTCTGCGTGAATGTTTTACCATTAGTGATGAAATTGTTAACGAACGTAACCCTTTGAAGTTCAAGCAGCTATTTAAGTTCATCTCAGAAAAATAATACTCAAGGTTATGCCACTTACAGGTTGAGAATTCAGCTTTTACCGGCGACAAAAGTGTCATTTCTTCCACTTTCATTTGCCTATTAGTAAAAATAGGAAGGTTATCGTACAATGTAACCCGTGCCTTTATTATTTACAGTTCAATAAAAAGACAACTAATGGGACTATATTCTGTTAGCTTCATATGGTTGTCACTTGATGGAACGCGTTTGACTGTCAGCACTCTGTCAGACAGCACTCTGTAAGTAGACCAGTATTTAAACATGTGCCGAAACACATTGGCGCTCGACGTATATTCCCAGAAAGTGTTCGAAAAGCATTCGAGGATGACCGTTTGTGGAACGCCGACGTACTGCGTGGCGTACTCGGAAGGTGCGCATGTACAGAGGGGTCCACTGTTAAAGGGAACACCAGAGCGCGTGGCGTCTGCTCGTCGCCGCCGCCTGTCGGTGGCCGCAACGAGTACCGCGCAGGCGCAGTGAGCGCTGTGGGCGGTGTTCTTCCGTCGTCTGCTACGGTCAGCTGCCGCGCTTCGGATCGTCGCGAAGCAAGCAGCTCACGTAATTCGTGTTTATACACCAATCCAGTCACTTTATTTTCAGCTGGAAGGAAAGTGGCTGCGTTCAACCAGATAAATTCTCTTAACATCAGCAGCAAAGAGCGTGCCGTCTTTTGTTGGCCTTCTCATTTGATAAAGATCTTTTGCCCGCCTCAAAAACGTTTACTGTGCACGTCGATTTCCATGATTTAACGATAACTGGTGTGATGGCTCTTTATAAATGAATATGCTCGTTAAAGGCGCTTGTGGATTCTTTGTGCAGCCTACGCACTGCAGCGACTTGAATATGCAGTAGTAGAAATGAGATGGGCACTACACACGGAGAAGTATTCTCTAATATAGGTGTGCCACAAAGAGACATCCACAAAAAAGTGAGCATATTTGTCTTGTAAGCTGAAACGACAAAAATACCTGCTTGTTAATATTTTGCCTCGTCTAATTTTCCTTCAGCTTTGCAATGGCTGACTTTCAATGTGTTGCCATGCACTCACCGGCCAACGTTAAAAAGGCATGATCGGCTTGCTTCTCTACTATCCGAAGCGCGGCAGCAGACGGTAGCAGACGACAAAAGAGCACAGCCCACAGCGCTCACTGCGCCACCGCGAAACTCGCTGCGCCTGCGTGAATCTTGTTGCAGCCAGCGGCCGGTGATGGCGCCGAGCAGACGCCACGCGCTCCGGTGTTCCCTTTAACAGTTGACCCATCTGTACATATTCGACTTCGCAGATCGACTTCTGACAGATCAACAACTTACGCCCGACACTTTCACCTCGCATACCATAAACAGTGTGTGTGGTCCCTTATCATGCGTTCTAGCATCGTCCGGAAATTGCAGTTCTCTGCGAGACGCCCAATCGCGGCTGGGAGGTCTTGAACGGCTCCCTCTTTCCAGCTGCGCCCGCATGCAGGAACTGCAGCTTGCCGCAATATCGTTCACGTCGGCGCACATTAAGTCTTTAGATGCTTTACCACGCCGCTGTAACGCAGTTCATCTGCTTTTTTTTTTCGGGTGGCAACGGCCTTTCAGGACTTTGACTGCGCTGTCGAGTATCGTCGCTACCAGCAGCGCCCGGCGTTTCCCGTCATCGTTGGCAACGTTGCCTTAAAGTAGGCCTCCAGGCGTATTAGGGACCCCGACCAATATTCTTCAGCCTCTCAAAAGTCCCGCATACAACAGACCCTATCTTGCGCTTGTATGAGGTTTTGACTCAGTCTGTCGGTCCGAGGACATCCTCGTCGCCATTGCTGCATCGCGGGAACGAATCACAAAGCACACATCCATGTCCAAGTGAACGAATGGATTTCTTTCACTCGAATGCGGTTTCTCTTAAAAGTGAAGCTTTTCTTTTCGACCGTCGCCGGGAAAAAAAGAAAATACTAAAGCTCGCCTTCGCGTATCCGCGGTGCCGGCGTTGCATTAGCCTCTCTACAATGCCTGGATAAAGCCTAGCATGTCACTTTGTGCGTTTATTCAATAAGCACAAACTCGTGTTTCGTCTATTTATGCGCTCACACAAAGCTTTGCCGTATATAGATTCAAACTCGTTGGATCTGCTGCACTTTTGTAGCCCGCCTTCAAGGGGTCCCAGCCTCGTGTGCAAGGCAGGTGACGATGCCGATGGCACACTGGCTGCCACAGCAGTGAACGCTACAGTAGATGCTGAAAGTATGCACCATCAGCTTGACGACATTGTGTGCACTTGACGTTGCAGGTTGTAAAACACTCGATGGAGGGTTGCTGGAGGTATCTGTGCAATCTGCTACATAATGGATGTCTGTAGCTCCTGCAGTTTTTTTTAGGATTCTTCTCGTACACTCAGCCTTTGACCGCAACCGCACGTACGTTATCCGACGAACTCAAGGTCTTGCGCTATCATATCGCACGTGAAACTGCGATTCCATTCACAATAGCCGCCATATTTTTGTTTATTTTATCACTGCACACTTACTTTCGGACACCCAGTAGCAGCAACTCATCAGCAAACTTAGGTGGTTGTCCACTTGTTAGAGGAAAGAAATTACGCTTGCTCTACACTCGTGCTGGTGCTCTTTGACTGCACCTGTCCCTTGTGTCATCAAAGCCATTGATCATCATCCGCACTCCTGCGTTTCCTTTAACAGTTGACCGCGCTGTACGCTGTGGTTGGAAATTAATTTCGTTAGTCTGAGCACTATCATTGTAACCGTCATTACATTTACCACTGCTCATTATTTCGCACAACTCTCTTCTTGCGCAGCCTCATAGATCGCCACAAGGTGTGCGTGGACAACGCCAGGAAGATTAGCAACTGCCCAAATGGCATCCCCGTTCAAAATAATCTTGACTACTTCGACAACGAGCTTCGGAAGGCTCCGAAGGAGAAGTGCTCCGCCTTGGCGGCAAAGCGTAACGGTAAGACCTATAGAAGGTTGTTCCAGACATAGAGAACTTTACACTCTGAATTGTCTTAATGTTAACCAAAATATCGGCTGCCCCCGTTTTCTCTCTGATTAACACAGCTTTCTTGATGCCTCTTCGGTGTTTGACGTCATTGCTGCCTACCAGAGCAATTTGTGAGGCAATTTTACTGGCGCAGGCATTGCTGCAAAGATGTGTTGCTACGCATGATTTTCAGTAGACGTATTTGAGGTAGTATTTTAGCCTTTGTCTCCGATGTGTGGCTTGTTTTTACTGGTCCACATGCTTGAGAATAAACGCAATGCTTAGGAGTCCTGCTGTTTCTGGCCGTATGGTGCACAGTTCTAGCGGTGGTGTGATCACGGATAAGATGACCAGCGAAGTAAGGATTTCTCTGCCCGTGTAAATTTCAAAAGCCTGGTCGCTTTCTGATGTACGCTGGTGATCTTCTGTAATGTTTACGGATGCCTGTTCGTGTGATCACTTGTGTACTTACGTTCATAGCAAACCCCCGCGGTTAAAATGATGGCTTTACGCTTTAGCTGCTGAAGCTGCTTTATCTCTTTCTTTAGGCTGATACAGAGAACGTTACCAGCCGTGGTAGCTTAGTGGCTATGACAAGTACAAGGTGCGGATGGGATTCCCGCAATGGTGGCCACACTTCCAAGGGGGAAGTGTGGCAACCAGCAGCGAAGCATAGCGGAACGCTCATCTAACCAATGGCGGAACGCTCGGAGTGATAAATTTTCGTAACCGAACTGCTTGCGTAGATTCCACAGCGTTTCACCAGATGTATGAAATGGAGTATAGTCTTTTCTTCGGGCCCTGACAAACTCATGTGGTGTCATGTGTGTGTCTCATGTTGCATGTCTTGCAACGCCGGCAAGCCGTGTCCTTGTGGTTCAGTGTCAACGTCGGCAGCGGAAGGGCATGGGTTCAAAACCACGCTGCCGCAGGTTGCGCGAATGGGAAAAGGCGTCTCGCGCTCCGACACTCGGCTTTATTCGGAGGTGAACTGTTGGGGAAGGAGCCTGCGCCACGCCAATCCTGTCGAACTCCGTGAGCCCTACAAAACACTATAAAAAAGAGGTCTGAACTCCTCCCATGGCCTTTATTTCCTAAGTGGCATCCCAAAGCAGCTATTAAGTGGTGGGGACACCCCCCTGGTTGCGGAGCAACACCCCTTTCGGGGCGTTGAGTTCCCATCATGGCTGAGCACCAGGCCGGGACCACGTTTATACCGATTTTACCGGTAAGTATTCGGGGGCAGCTTTCTTTTCGGTCTGTTTCCCACGGCCAATGCGGATGCCCTACAAGCCGTCTGTAATCACACAAGAGAACTCCGGAGACAACGGCTAGAAATCTCTATAGGGCCTCCTTTAGAGATCGAACCCCCACAAGTAGCCGAGCACCACGCCGAGAGATTTGCTACCCATTGGAAAAACCGGCGGGTTTCCTGTCGCACCAGGGTTCGAACTCATCACCTCCAGCGTACGAAGCGCACGCTCTACCTCGAGGCCATCGCTTCGTTTGACGAAGTGAAACTTTGACCTTCATTTTTTTTCTCATATTGAACCAAAAAGAACTAAATTAAGGGAGATGTAGAGTTTAGAAAGACTGCTTTATCGGCCTAAACTTATATAGTGTTTTTATTGCGCCTTCAAACCTAATGCATCGGATAGCCAACTATAGGGCATCCTTGCAGGGGTCACACCCGAGCGACACCACTCGTGGCTGCGAGTATTGCCGGCAGCGATGGCGCAATGCGCGCCATCGCAATGTGCGCCAACGACCCCTGTTGGTCTGCAGAAAGCTTTTCCCGTGGTATATCGATGGACTTCACACGCTGCTTGTTGGAATACGAAAACGCCCGTGTAACGTGCATCGGGTGCACGTTAAAGAACCCCAGGTGGTCAAACTGAAGCAAGGTGTGAGACCGGGTTAGTTCGTATTTCTTGATGTAGTAGTCTTGGTAACTTGCACATGTGCGGTTGTGATCGCGTGCGCGAGGTTATCTATTCACGATTCTTTGTAATAAACGCCAGTACGCGCTTGTCCTCGTCGCCTATTTTTGTGTTCCGTGTATGCTGTGGCGCTGGTCGGATCAATATCGTCAAACTTAACCCGGAGTCCCACACTACGGCGCGCCTCATAACCAAATCGTAGTTTTGGCCCCATCAAACCGCAGAGTTTAATTAATATTTAACGCTGCTCGTTACTGCACACAGCGCGAAGACGATTCCGGAGTAGTACGGTGCCGCGCTGCCACCTCCGCGAGTACGCTGGGACGTACTTCACGTGCGCCACGGTGTTCCTGGCGGCTACGTTTCCAGACCCGCCGGCGGTTGACGAACTCTGCAGGTAAGCATGTTACGCGCCACGCTGCGATCTTATTCGTCATGGCTCGTGTTGAAACTGGGCTGCTGTAACATGAAGCCATTTCAATCTGTTTCTATTCCGTTGCCTTCGTTAGTGCGCCGCCATTGGTGAAGCATTTTGGGGGCCACGCCCACTTCGCCTGTCTATCACGAAAACTGCGAAAAATCCGCATCTCAATATGACGGTACACACTTATTAAGCATGATTAGGCCGGCAAAAAACAAATAATTTCTTTTCAACTTGACGCCGTTCTCACCATTAGCCTTGCAGAATTGGTAAAAATGTTTTCGCGCCACGCCTAGTTCGCCTGGTATCAACGCGACGTCAGAAAGCCGCAGAAACTCACCACGTCAAAGTGACGTGTAAGCACTTAAAATTCGTATACATGCGAACAAAACTGAACTTTCTTTGGAGTAGCCGGAGAGTGCCGCGTTTCGAAAGGAATAGAAGATGGATGTACACTGATAACTCCTGTGTTGTGTATTCGCAGCTGCCGGCGAGAATTGATTTCAGTGCGTATAATAGAAATCTTGCGTGGCAGTAAGTCGTTGCTGAGCCAGTTGGCACGTATATTTTTAATATACGTGCGAAATATATCAAAAATATATTTAGGAGGCTATGGCCCGGTTAGTGCCCAGTTATTGACATCGCTATGTCAAATATGCTTCACGGGGCATCCGTTTTGACGGCATTTCTAACGCACGGCGGCACGCCGCCGGCAAGGAGAGGCGAGGATAAGCGGGCCAATTGGATACGCCAGCACCACTCTCTTTGCCCGGCCATATTTAGGAGGCTATGGCCCGGTTATTGCCCGGTTATTGACCTTCACTGCTCGGCACCACCGAAACCGTCTCCTCTTCTGCGCGCTCCGCGGTCCTCGTCAGCCAATTAGGCATGGAACATCTCACGCGGTAGTCAGTGCTATTCAATTTGAAAACAAACAAGCGTAACCTCCTTTACACAACGAGGGCGTTTGATTGGGCTGTTGAAACAACCTTATGTGTTACCGCCCGTGCTTGCGTCGGCGGTTACGTAAATTTGAGGACAGGAGATTGGAATTAAGTCAGAATTGATTAACTTTACTTCATAGCGCTCCTGTTCGTAAAAAACAATAAAAAAGCAGATCCGACGCTAATGTTGGAATCTATGTGTGGCAAATCTTTGTTGACGCGGTTCAATAAATTCAGTTTTGTTTATTTTTACCATATGCAACGTGTACTCTCATGTAATGTTTATGCACCAAACAGGTCACAAGTTTTATACTTGCTTCTTGCGCTGTGGGCAAAAAAGATGGGGGCAGACAATCATGAACAAATAAAGGGCGCGCAAACACACGACTGGTTTGTTTGTGTCAGGGGCACGAATATGTAAAAGGTGAGGGTCAGGTTGAAATAGAAGTATAAAAAAAAATCTAACGATCTTGATCACTGATTCTCACACAAGCCAGCCCGACAGATTACAATCATTCGGGGCGCATTCTGCATGCAGGAAATCTCTGCTTCAGTTAGCTGAACAGATGGCATGCTGACGCGTTTTGTTTTTTTCTTCCCGCGATAATAGAAAGCACTTCTTCAATCTCTCTTACACACTTGTCACCCCCACGTACTAGCACCCCAGTCTCAACGATTATCGATACGCATGATCATTTTTTGAAACATTCGCGGCGAGGTGAACTGTAATTGTGGACAGGGCGTATCGATGTTCACGAAGTCGCTGATTTATGCAACGTCCAGCTTGACCGATTTATTTTTTGCCGCATGTAAGGGAAATCCGATAGATGACCTTCTCGGTACATTGTACAAACGGTTGCATTGTGCTGTGCCGTGCATCCTTTCTTGCCCTTCCAATTTTCGTTTACTGTGCCGCACAAGCCCTTAAGCCAGTGTGGCGCGGAAAACAAAGCAGTAACGCCGTGCATTTCGCCTATCTTTTTGAGTGGCGCGAAACCTCGAGGGAATACGGTATAACGACTGCTTTACTGAAATCAACGTTTGCTTTCTAACGGGCTTATTATTTCGGTGAGCATTCTTTCGCTGATACCTGGCAGCATGCCTTCACTGTAACGACTGTCCTTTAAATCGTTGCACCTGTGTGCCAAGGCTACGCTCCTCAGGCTAGCTTAAAGTAAAATGTGGTCAATATTTACCGATAAAAATTAAGCGGGCCCGTCGAGACGGCGTCAATAATCGTGACGCCTCGCCTAGCTAGGTCGTAAACCTCGAGGCGGTGCCGCCAGTCGTTTTACAGTGAAGCTGTCTGTGGCTAAGATCCGGGGTATTGTCACGGAGCCAATGACGATGCCGGGTTCTTTCAGTAAACAAGGTTTATCGGAGCGAACTTGTAGCCCGCAGAAACTCAAAGAAAATACAAGCGGCGAAGAAGCAGCCAACAGAGCGACGTGCACAGGCGATCGTCGGCGGAAAGCGAATGCCGCGACGTTTTTCCTGCCGCCTTTTTTATGACCGCTTCATTCTTTCTGGAACCGTAGAATTAGAACGATAACACTGGCGATCAGAGACGAGCATCTTGGTCTAGTGACGACAGGGCGAAACATTCTTCCTATCAAATCAGATAGCCTGTGCGGCATACAAAAGAAAGAGAGAAAAACACGTACTTAGCTTCGAACAAGACAACCGGGCGTGGCGAGAAGCTGGAAACAAAGCACATAAGAAGACAAACCCAAAGGCATGGTTCGCGGCAATATTATGGCGTCCGCGCGGAAAACCTCTCCCCTAAAAATGTCGCAGTTTCACCCGAAAGGCGAAGCATCAATTGCGATAGCAAATTAGTAGAGAGCTATACGGCGTAAGGATCGTAGTTTTATCAGCTGTATAAACTTCGACATGCAGCAACAGCAGCAACGCGCAGAACTGTTGACGCCGTCGCCGTTTTGCCGACGTTCGCACCTAACACGCGCGGCGTTGGTGACTGTTGCCGGTGCCTCTAGGGGCGGCTCGGAGGTTTTCGACGAGATCAGAACGGGACACTCGTGGAGTAGCGTCGGAAGTCTTTACCACCTTCTCGCCTCGCAACGTTCTTATATGAATAAGCATTTGGTGCCGCAGCTAAACGTCACCTCTACTCCCTCCCTCCCGTCCCCCCACGGCCTTTCGCGCGACGGAAGAAGTCGCGTTTGCTCTATATATGTGGTGGTGGTGGTGGTGGTAACAACTTTATTAAAATTCTGCTCAGGTAAGGTCTGGCAGGGCCGAGTCTTAAGATGGCCCCTCTCGAAGAGCGACCCTTTCGGCCCAGGTGATGACGGCTTGCTGTCGTCTTTCATCTGGAGTTCTCAGCAGCTCCTCCCACGTCTGTTGTGAGGTAGATGGTGATTGTAAAGGAGGAAAGATACGCTTAATTCTGCAGCGCTTCAGGGAGCACGGTGCAGAACGTGTGTTTGCTCTCCGCCGTGCGTTCGCTCCCCGTGAAAGCGCGCGATGGCCTCGCGCGTTTTCACTCGCACATACAGCATATGGCGCGCGGCGACGATTTCATCGCTGTTGTCGTCATACGGAACCTCGCGGCGACGACGACGCCGACGGCAGAAATCCGCTTTGAGTGTCCATATAATTGCTATCACAATAAAAGTGAGAGTGAAAGAGCCAACAACAAAAGCAAACGCATATCGCTGCTCACGTCGGAGCTCGGGTTAACGGCCACCTGTGTCTAGAACAATCTGTCTTCGTGAATGTATGACGTAGTGCGTGGCGCAGTGTGCGCCTGATAAAGCGAGCAAAGGGAAAGGGTTGGCGCCCCTCCGCGCAACCGCGTGAACGCGCTCGTGCCACTGCTCGTTCGTCGTTGTCTCTTGCACAACTGGCTCTGTTGCCGCTCATCATTCCAGCGTAGAATTTCACTTCCCTTCAGTCGTCGTAATGGAGGCCGCGTTTACGGGGGTATGAGCCATTGCTTAGGGGGTATGTCTACCTTACCTGACGGACAGAAAAAAGGTTGTCGCAGTTTCACCTGAAAGGCGAAGCATCAATGCGATAGCAAATTTGTAGAGAGCTATACGGAGTAAGGATAGTAGCGTTATCAGCTGTATAAACTTGGACATGCAGCAGCACCGGCAACAAGCACAACTGTTGTCGACGCCGTCGGCGTTTTGCCCGCGTTCGCACAAATGCATACGGCGTTGGTGACTGTTGCCGGAGCCTCTGGTATAAATAGGCACTTAGTGCCGCAGCTAAACATCGCCTCCCTTCCCCCCCCCCCCCCCGTCCCCCCACCCTCCCGGCCTTTCGTGTGTCGTAAGAAGGCGCGTTTGCTCTACATATATGGTGATTGTAAAGGAGGAAAGGGTGGCCTACTTCTGCAGCCCTTCAGGGAGCACGGCGCAGAACGCGCGTTTGTTCTCCGCCGTGCGTTCACTCCCCGTGAAAGCGCACGTCCCTCGCACACTTTCACTCGCACATACAGCGTTCGGCGCGCGGCGACGATTTCATCTCCATTGACGTCATACGGAACCTCACGGCGACGGCGATGGCGACGCCGACGGCAGAAATCTGCTTTGGAGTGTCCATATAATTGCTATCGCAATGAAAGCACCGCATGTCCACGGGGTGAATGATGATGAGTGGGCGAAGCTCCGGAGGGAATCATCGGTAAACCGTGAATCTTCCGTGTAATTCGCCCAGTCTCGCCGCACTAAATCGAACGATTGACTTCCACCAATGACACGTGCCATATGTGACGTCATTCCTATTTTATAACAGCGCCCTTCATTATAATTGCACCATCTCCCGCTTAAGGGGACGCTAGCACAAACGCGTTAGAAACGTGCAGTACTCTCTAGTAAGGGGGAGAGGCCACAGCGTCTTACGCAGCCGTTTACACATGCCGGAACGTGCACCGCGTTTGCCGACGCCATCACATGACTGCTGAGATAGTATAACCCCCGTATTCATAAACGCTCCTCGACTTGAACTTGACTTGCCACCGCCTTCGACGCGTTTCGAACGCGCTGCCCAAGGCGGTGGCAAGTCAAGTTCAAGTCGAGGAGCGTTTATGAATACGGGGGTAAGGCGGAGAGGCCACAGCGTCTTACACCAGCTTCTTACACGGGCCGTAACGCGCTAGCACAAACGCGTTAGAAACGCGCAGTCTTTCGTTAATGTTGGGTATTTATTGTCATCGTGGTGCGTGTGTCCATGTGCGCTTCGTGGCGTAGTGGTTAGCGCCGCGCGTTCGGAAGCGAGGGGTCCCTGGTTCGATTCCGCGCTACGGACACAACTTTCGGATTTTTTTTCATAAAAGTAGACGTGGCTACCTACTACGACGACGACGACTAGTACTACTACATACTACAGAGGAGGGACAGACCCACACCCTAAGGAGCTTCGCCCCTAAAAAACATTGTCGCAGTTTCACCCGAATGGTGAAGCATCAATTGCGACAGGAAATTAGTAGAGAGCTATACGGAGCAAGAATAGTAGTTTTATCAGCTGTATAAACTTGGACATGTAGCAGCACCAGCAGCGCGCACAACTGTTCTCGACGCCGTCGGTGTTTTGTCCACGTTCGCACCGAACGCGCGCGGCGTTGGTGACTGTTGCCGGTGCCTCTGGCGGCGGCTCGGAGGTTTTCGACGAGATCAGAACGGGACACTCGTGGAGTAGCGTCGGAAGTCTTTACCACCTTCTCGCCTCGCAACGTTCTTATATAAATAAGCATTTGGTGCCGCTGTTAAACGTCGCCTCCCCTCCTTCCTGTCCCCCCACGGCCGTTTCGCACGACAGAAGAAGTCGCGTTTGCTCTCTGCCGTGCGTTCGCTCCCCGCGAAAGAGCGCGTCCCTCGCACGCTTTCACTCGCACATACAGCATACGGTACACGCCAACGATTTCATCCCCGTTGTACCTCATACGGAACCTCACGGCGACGGCGAAGCCGACGACAGAAATCCGTTTAGAGTGTCGATATAATTGCTATCGCATTAATAACAGAGGTGATACGCGAACGCGTGTGCGTACTTATCGTCACGATGACCACCGATCAGGAGAATAAATGAGTTCGTACCTTTGTTCAAAAGTCTGCGTCACCTCTGTGTCGTGCGCTGAACAGCTTCGCTGCTCATCCACCTTCACAGAGTGGAATGGCTCATGATATTTGTAGTTTTTTGCGTCTTGCTTATCCAGCCTCCTTACATTAAAGTGAATTGCTTTTGTCGCGTTTCAGAAGTGCCGTGGTGCTCCTCAGCTTACTTTTTTTTTGCGATAGCAATTATATGGACACTCCAAAGCAGATTTCTGCCGTCGTCGTCCCCGTCGCCGTGAGGTTCCGTATGACGTCAATGGGCGCGAGGAACGCGCGCTTTCACGGGGAGTGAACCCACGGCGGAGAACAAACGCGCGTTCTGCGCCGTGCTCCCTTAAGGCCTGCAGAAGTAGGCGTCTCTTTTCTCCTTTACAATCACCATATATGTAGAGCAAACGCGCCTTCTTCCGACGCGCGAAAGGCCGTGGGGGGGAGGGGGAGGGAAGGGAGGCGACGTTTAGCTGCGGCACCAAGTGCCTATTTATATCAGAGGCTCCGGCAACAGTCACCAACGCTGCACGCATTTTGAGCGAACGCGGGCAAAACGCCGACGGCGTCGACAACAGTTCTCCGTGTTGCCGGTGCTGCTGCATGTCCAAGTTTATACAGCTGATAAAGCTACTATCATTACTCCGTATAGCTTTCTACAAATTTGCTATCGCAAGTTGATGCTTCGCCTTTCGGGTGAAACTGCTACAACTTTTTTATCTTACGTTTAAGATAACAGCGAAAATATACTGGAAACTTTCGAGGCCAATTTGTAGCGGATGTCACTGCCTGTGAGGTGGACTCCGGGAGTGTCCGCTCACACGAACGTTGTGCCACGCTTCTGTACAGGTTGCTCGCGGAGTTTAAGAAGTGCGTCGCGAGCCTCATACCGTGCCGAACGGACAGCGACCTCACGCCGCGGCTCGACTTCTTCTCGTCAGTACTGACTGAGGGCTACGCGGAGAGCTGCAAAGGTCGCAACATCAGCGGTAAGTCGCACCAACGTGAAAAAATGGCTGCGGCTCAGCTCAGCTAACCCTGGATATGCAAAGTGATAGCTTGGTTTAGCCTGGTTAAGCCTTGGTTTCACTTGGTTAACCTTTGATTTAGCTGTCAATATTATAGTTAGGTATACACTTGCAGCAGCACCAGCAACCCGCAGAACTGTTGCCGACGCTGTCCGCGTTTCGCCCGCATTCGCACTGAACGCGCGCGGCGTCCGTGACTGTTGCCGGTGCCTCTGGCGGGGGCGGCTCGGAGGTTTTCGACCAGATCAGAGCTGGACACTCATCGAGCAGCGTCGGAAGTCTTTGCCACCTTCTCACCTCGCAACGTTTCTATATAAAGTTTCTGTTTGAAGATGTGTGCTTACTCGTGCTCAAACAGAAATTTATATAGAAACGTTGCGAGGCGAGAAGGTGGCAGACTTCCGATGCTGATCGACGAGTGTTCAGTTCTGATCTGGTCGAAAACCTCCGAGATACCGCCAGAGGCGCCGGCAACAGTCACGAACGCCGCGCGCGTTCGGTGCGAACGCGGGCAAAACGCGGACGGCGTCGACAACAGTTCTGTGCGTTGCTGGTGCTGCTACATGCTCATCGTTATACCAGGTATAAACTATAAGCCTACAATACAAGCGTTTTGGGAGCCGGACGGCTCGCTCTTCCTCAGTCTCTGACGCTAGCTTTGCGCGCTTGGGATTCCGGCGCCTCTCCAGTGAAGCAGCTCGCCGGGCGATATCCGTGGCGTGGTCAGACGCCGGCGGAGCTCGGCGCGGCGAGTCACGTGATGCGTTGCCAAGGCTACGGTCAAATGAAGGTCAAATTGCTGGCGACAGCGAAACTGGGCTCGACTAGTTAGTAAAGCTTTAGCTTTAAAACAATTGCGTATATCCAACGCACATTTTGAAATCTGTGTGAAGCGAACCTTTGGTGAAGCGGTTACTCAATATGATATGTAACAAGCTGTGCAGAAACCATCGGCGACAATTTTCAGTGCAGGCGAATAGCCCGAACGAACCAACCAACGACCGAACGAACTGTTGTGTGGGCGCGAAACCACGTACACGTGTTGTTATCTTGTACTTCATGCTCATGCGCAGTGTTGGGCTATCGCTTATCTGTCAGCCCGTGCTGGCTTAAAAGACCGCTTGCACGGGCCCATCGTGCTCAGTATGTAACCTACTTGCTGCCTGCCAAGTAAAAGGAATACACGTTCCTTCGGTGTAACATCTGCGCCGCCCAGTTTCCTGGATTCCAAACATGAGATATTGGCAACGTGGGTGGGACTGCCGTGCGGAATTCGCAGCGTAAGGAAACCGGCTTCAGTATAGAGATTCCTGCCTCCAAGATTGTCCTGCGGTGGAATTCTTAAAATGAGCCTTCCGGCGGCGGAAACTTCAAATGAGTCATTATTCGTATCGGTCATATTGAAGCTTTCGACGAGACCACGAATGACTGGCGCTTGTATGAGGAAAGGCTGAAGGCTTACCTCTTAGTAAAGGATGTTCCTCCTGATAACAAGGCTCCAGCTTTCTAAGTCTCATCGGTGCGAAAACCTACGCGCTGCTCAAATCGCTGACCGCACCGTCCTCACGACACTTTAGTGACACTCTTCTGAAACTCCTGGACGATCACCTAGGTCGGCTGCAGTGACAGCTGTCAACGCAGACATCCGTCATTGCATAGCATGCGAAGCTTTACAAACGGCCACAGCGAAGTAGTGAGTCCACTGCCTAATTTGTCACTGAACTTCGAAGGCTGGTGCAGAGCTGCGAATTTTGAAGTTTTCTGACTGTAGCGCTCTGGGACTGTCGTCTGCTTTCCGCAAAGACATTCAGCGTGTATTGTTCACGGAAGATACAAAGGTAACCTTTCAGAAGGCCGTAAATAGTGCTTCTGCCATGGAAACCGTGACGATGAGTGCTGCGGTCACGCATGACACCGTACCCCCGGCGTCAGAGGTGAACACAATTTGAAGAGAAAAACAGTTTGTGACGTCGGAAAGCTGCTTCCGATGCGGGTCACCCAATCACTCCAGCGAAGCGTGCCCTCGTGTCGGCGATACGTGTTACAATTATAACCGCAAAGGGCATATTCAATGCGCGTGCCGTAAAGGAAAGAAAGCTAGGGAGACAACGCCTCGGCAACGAGTGAAGATGCCGTCGTCCGTCGAAATCGAGTCGTCTGTCTCACTTCAAGCAGTCAGCATAGCCCCGTTTACTGTGCCCCTGAACTCCCTGCTGACGATAGACTTGACACCGGCGCAGCTGTATCCGTGATCTCATGGCGCGAATTCAAGAAGCTTTTTCCAAGCAAGCAACTTCGGTCAGCTTCATTAAAACTTCGCACGTATACTGGGGACCTGGTGAAACGGAAGAGTCTGGCGAAAGTCGTCGTCAATCACAAACACATCGTGGACACTACAGGACCGCCGCTTCTCCGCAGAGAATGGTCGCAAGAGATTCGGCTGGATAGGAAGAACCTGGTTTCTGTGGAGCACTTTGGTCCTTTTCATGCATTTGGTACAAAAACTGGAAGCCCTGATAGAGAGCCACTCCGAACTTTTCAAGGAAGAGCTCGGTACCATCGCGGAAAAACAGGCCGTGCTTGTTGTCCTGCGGGATGGGTCGCAGCCGAAGTTTGTAAAGGCAAGAAGCGTTCCATTTGCTCTACAAGGTGCAGTAGAAGCTGAACTTACAAAAATCAAAAGCTTGGCGACATCACGCCTGTTGCTGCAGGTGAGTGCGCGACGCCCTTGGTGCCGTTAGTGAAGAGGGATGGGAGCCTCCGGCTGTGTGGCGATTATAATACCACCGTCAATCCCTGCCTGGAAGTAGACCGCAACCTCGGATAAATGACCTTCTAGCAATACTTGCAGGAGGAGAGTAATTTTCCAAAATGAACATCAGTATATCCTACCAGGAGTTCGTTATGGCGGACATCTGCCGGAAGCTACTGACGTTAAACACGCACTAGGGCTTGTACACCAGGAACCGTCTGGCTCTCGGTATTTCGTCCCCACCCTCAAGCAGATTACAATGAACCATGGACACCATACAGAAAGGTTTGGAAGGAGTCAGTTGTTATCTTGATGACTCAATATTCTGGTCACAGACAAGATCAACGAAGAACATTTCCTCAATTTGGAAGCCATCTTGTCAAGGTTGCTAGAACGTGGTGTCCATATCCGGCGTGATAAGTGCTCGTTTCTTGAACGAGAGCTCCGTTATTTTGGTCACGTCATCAACGACGGTGGTGTTTGCGCATCCTGTGAGAAGGTATCGGCACTGCTAATAGTACCTGCTCCAATGCACAAGTAGCAACTGCAGTCTTTCGTTTGGATGGTCAACTATTACGGCAAGTTTGTTCAGCGTCTCGACTTTGGCACACCCGTTCTACAGGCTGCCAAAGCAAACAACGGAATGGACGTGGGATGTGTTCTGCCAGCTTGCTTTTTAGAACATAAAAGCAGCTATGGCTATGGCTTCAGTTCCAGCCCATTATGATCCGAAGCGACCCCTCAACTCGCCTGCGACGCATCCCAGTTCCGCATCTGCGCCTATGCGAAACTTCGCAGAAAATGACAAATGCATCGGTTCGACCAGTTCCCTTTGCATACTGCACATTCTCAAGTGTCGACAAGAATTAGATCGAGAAAGCCCTTGCCCTCGTATTCGACGTAAAAATAAGTTTCATTTCTACATCTACTGAAAGTTCTTCATGCTAGTGACTGACCAGCAAGGAGGGTAAAAAAAAAAAAAAAACTACTGGAGCCGTCAAAACTACTAGTCGCCTATACCGGCTCGGGTGAAGCGGCCGGCGGCCATCTTGCGGGGGCAAGAAGCGGCCCGCCAAAAGCTTCGCAGCACTGTTCGTTACAATTTTATGCCTCATCGTGCACAGCAACCAAAAGCTAAACGAAAGTGATTCATGCCTGCCAAACGACTATTAGATTCGAATACCATATCGTATATGACAAAATTTCGAAAGGCTCGGTTTTCAACATTTCCCTCAATGTTGCCTAGAACCAAAGTACAGCGAAACACGATCAGAATTGGAGGCCGCTTAAGCTTCGCCTTTAAGAGTGGAACGCGATAGCATTCAAAGATCTCTGGCTGCTTATGAGGCTTTTTTTTCTCGTTTATTCAAATTACAAATAGGCGCTACCACGTCTGTACGTTGTGGTTAAGTCGTACTTTACGATTCTTTTGACGGATTTTACTTTGAGAAATTAATTTTTGTTCACTAACGCCTTGCTCCACGCAACGGGCTCGCCCGGTCGGGGTGGTTCGGCATGATTATTTCCGCCAGACGCCGATACTTACGCCGATACAGACGCCTACGCCGGATTTTCTGCGACACGGGGCCCTTCACGCTGTCGCGTTGATATGCTGGTCGTCATTCGAATATTCGCGCGCTTCTAGTATTTAACGTTCCTTAATCATCATGCCTTAATCATTGTGTCTACAACAGTGGTTATGAACTATTCGAGGAGCATAAGACTAGACTCGAGGCTTGAGGGAAACATCTGTATTTATGGAAACCATCTGAGGAAACATCTGTGGTTATTGTATACATGCATCCCCTGCTGCTGCCCTTCTCATCATCTTGCATAATTCTTTTTTATTGCGATCACAATTATATGGACACTCCAGACGCATTTTTGCTGTCGGCGTTGGGTCGCCGTGATGTTCCGCATAAAGTTCAGGTGCGATAACATTGTGACCGCGCGCTTTATGCGCTGTGTTGTTGCCGCTTAGTTTGCATTGAAGCGAGAGGCAGCACGAATGTGATTTGGCTCGCGGCTGCTATCGCTCTTCCTCACTCCATTCTTTTGACAGCGAGTGTGCGCAGTCATCGAGCGAGATGTGTTCATGCTTGCTTGCACGCGCGTGACACCATGCTTGCTAATTTAGTTCTTAAGCGAACGTCAAGTTTATACGGCCGATAAATCTACTATCCTTACTTCGTATAGCTATCTTCTAATTTGCTATCGCATTCGATGCTGCGCTTTTCGGTAGAAACTGCCACTTGTTGCCCCCTTTCTTCTGCCCCTGTGCAGGTTAACACGTTAGAGCATACCATCTCAGGCCGACATCTTTGCCTTTCCTCTAATAAGTTCTTTCTCTGTCTCAATCAATATGCATCTAGCTTTAATTACCAACTACCTCAGCTTTCTTGTATAATTGTGAGTTCGTCCTCTTCTCGGTTCACAGGCTTTTGTGACAGGTTCATTCTGCTCAAGGACTTCTTCTCCTGTGGCATGACGTATTACCAGGCACACGACGAGTTTGGCCGGTCGTATCTTCTCACCAAGCAACACAGCTGCAAGTAAGTACCCCTATTACGGCCAGAAACGAAACATGTAATGACGTCGATTGTTCACGTAATAGATGTTCATTGTACGAGATAAAGTAATGGCAGCCCCTTCTCACATTAAAAAAATGTTCATTCATTTCAGCAACGGTGTAGAGCAGGCATCGCTCACACATGCTGTAGGTGGCCTTATGACATCCCATTTTCTTCAACTTATTAATGTCCTACATCTTCAATCACGAATTACGATGTGGTGTCTACAAACGCGTGAAGGTCACATAACCTTTTCTTAAGGTACTCGTTGACTCTATTGGAAGAAAGCAAAGATAGCACTTTCTAGTAAGTCCTCGTAATTACACTGTCAATACATTTTAGTTTAGTATCCTGTCAATAATTTCGCATTGTGTTATTGAAAAAATTAGATCAAAGGCCCAAATCACGTGTACAATGACATTATAACGATGAACGAAAAGCTACGACTTAACCATTGCAGAGGCGACTCCGCACGGCGAAAATCCCGGCGAATGTGGTAGCATGCCTTTAGTAATTTGGTCGTGTGTATCACTGCTCTGCAGTCTGAAGTGGTCTGGAGTAACATTGCGTAGGCAAGGGAATCACTTGACCCACAGCGCAGTTTCCACGTATTTTTTTCTCTCTGACATTACAGTGCACAGAATTCGCAAAAACAACTCCTGTCCACAAATGTGGACACCGTCACTGAAGGATAGCATCTCATCTTCGGCACCGTCCATGACATTTGAGATACCGCATTTCTCAAACAGATTGCCAACTACGGCAGCATATTGAACCTAAAAAGCGGTCAAAACAATGTCGCAGCTCCTAAAGTTGCAGCCAAACATGTGGATTGGTTTGGCCTACAGCAATCTTGAGTGCCAACGACGATTGGTTGTCACTGTTGCAGTTTCGGTTGTTGCACTCGATTTTAACACGCATCTCGTATCGTGGTAATTTTTTCCGTGAAAAGTAAACAGCGCGTCAGAGTCGAGTAAATGCGGTATTCGTTGAATGAAGAGCATTCATGATACTGCAGTGTGCACGCATGCTAACTGCTGCGCGAGTCACTGGGTGTTACGTCTCAATACGGTGATGATCATTTCTTGGACGATTCCTACGAGGCCGTCCTTTCATCAGCGTGCTTCCAGGCGGCGCCGGGGTCGGACATAGAATGAGACGCGCAAACAAAGGAGCTCACTTCGAGGCGACAACAACCGCCGCCCTCCGTGGAAGCGGTAATTATCACGAAGACCCCTCTACCTGAGCCTGGCCCTGAGAAGCTGAACGTCACGGAGAGCCCACACATCGATTAAAGGGGCCAGCATCGAGGACTACTGTGGGATTTGCGTCGACCTCGGTTTCCCAGATTGCCATGCGGTTACGACGTACGCGGGGGTAATGGTGCAACACCAGAGGCGGAGACTGGCGGAGCGGTGCGAGGTTATAGGAGGGATTTCGTGACCAATTCGACGATTGTAATGGGATGAGATATACTCATCAGATTCCTTAGTCTAGTCTCCTAGGGAAGACGGTTGTTTTAAAAGCGTAGACTTTTAGTGCACTGAAAAGGTCCTGACGTATCCTGCTGTGAGCTGAGACATTTAATGGGTTCCTGGTGGGGTGGGCTTCCATATCTGGAGCCAGTGTAAATAATGTAATATAAACCTTTTTCCTTCATTCCTATTAGCGGGCGTACTCATCCTTGTGCGTGGAGAATTCCTGGCCTAAATACTACCACGAGCTGAAACACTAAGACTGAAATGGAGGGACTCTTGTTTTCTCCCTCGCATTGCAGGCTCATCGAAGATTACGGCAAGTGCGTCTACGAAAAGGTGTTGAAGAACTCTTGCGAAGCGCTGAAGGAGCTCTTCAGCAACATCAGAGACGTGCGCAACTACATAGTCAAGGTGTTTAACAAGAAGCACAAGGTGTCCTGCTCCCTGCCAGCAGGTGAGTTTGTGAATTCTTAAAAGATGTACACAGTTTTCATGTTATAGCCCCAGGGAATCCGTAGCACGGCCTCTTAACAGAGGTTTCTGCTGCGGTAGCTACGTCAAAGAAAGCACCTGCCTCACAGCCTTTGGGCTCAAAGGCCTTAAGGAGGCATACGTGCTATTTCCATTCTCTTGCATTTTAGCCTCATGATCACTTGTCATTGGTACTGTACCCATAGACCACTCCACATATCACTATCATAATTTTATGCTATATATCGTTTTACGCTACTACGATAGCGATTGATTTTAGGCCACTTTACAGCCATGTTACATCCTATCATCGCAACTAATCAATCAGCGCTTAACACAACATTATCAGTCATGGCGCTCTTTGGCCATACCTGGCCCTTGCGCCACAAAAAAACCACATATCATCATCAGGTGAGTTTGTGGGGCGGGAGAGGAGGGGGGCTGTCGCAAGTACGCCTGCGTTGTTCCCTCACTTATGCAGGATACGGCGTCCAAGAACAGCAGTCGAAGAATTTTAGTGGGTCCGGCATTCCGGCAAGCGTGGTTGGTTTGCGGAATGAACGGGAGCGTAAACGTGCGCGGCCGTATTGCTGGCGCAACCTGGTGGAAAAGTGTATTCTTCTTCGCTGCTGGTGTAATTTATCGATAGCAGCGTAATCGTGTTCCCGATTACGCCGCTGCCAATATTCTGTACCAGCAGCGAATTAAAATATACTTGCATATACTAGGCCGCTCCCAGCCCATTCGGCAATCTGCCCAAATCGCCCGCGTTTGCTGGCATATCGGACACGCTGAAACTTTCTATTAGAAAAATTTAGCTCGTTTGCAAACTTCTTGCCGTGGGTGAATTACTATGTTATCGGAGGCGTAAACCTGAGCGGCTGGGTTGGCGGCACAAAACTCAACCAGTTAAATACAGAGGTATAATTTCACTAACGAAGTTTACTTCGATGCTGGTGTAATCATAAACACGGTGCCTATGTATTTTTATTCTCGACGAGAACACTCGTGAAGCACGAAAACCTGCCCGTAAGCATGGCTTCCAGTATCGGGCGGCGCGCGCTGTCCAACCTCAGAGGCCGTGCTGAAGGCATAGTGGTTCAACGCAGCGTCACATGATGTTGCTACTAGCGTGGTTGCTGTAGGAGATGTATACAAAAATGCTAGAATGAAAGGCATGTATAGCATAACTGATGAACTCAAACAGGCTAGGTGGCTATTTGTCATCGCCCCGTTTCAAAGTGGATGCCAATAAATCGTCATCATCTGTAGGGTGCCTCGATACCAATCCCGGCTTTCAGGATAGGGTCTCCGCCGGCGTAATTAGGTAAAACTACTGTTCTATTTTGTAAATATTCGCCAGAAAGCTTTAAAAGTAACATTGAGCCTTTAAGAGGAAGGTTTACTCAGGGGCTCCTATCTAAATAAACGTGAGCTGCGAAATGGTTTTCCTCGGCAACCACTGCATCAATTTTGAAAAAAAAAAAATGCTTTTTTCATGAAGAGTGAAAGTTCAACTCTACCGACAATATGGAATACATACGCACGCGCACGCAAACACAAAAACGCACACGCAGCCATACACACACGCGCGCACACACGCAAGCACACGAACGCACACATGCATACAATCACACACACTCGCGCACGTAGGCACACACTTACACAGAGAAGCACTTACAGAAAAACACGCACGCACGCATACACACAATTACGCACATACACGCCTATACAGACTATTACGAACATACACACACAAATAGATTCACAGACGCACGCACACACATGCACACGAACGCACATACGCGTACAATCAAACACAAACACGGACGACCACGCACACGTACACACACACACACACACACACACACACAGGTATGCACTTACGCAAACATGCACACACGTACGCGCAGCCACACAATAGACATTTTTAAGTATAGCGTATATAGGAGTAGACGCAAGGAGTTAGTGTTAGCGTTGCGTGCTCTACACTAGGCATGCACTGTATGTAAACGGTGCTGGAACTCTTATGCACGTACGCTATTTTCGCGATTTAGCTTTCAACGTTAACGCACGCAAGGGGAGCCTTACGTAAGGCAACATAGCGTCACTTCTAGCCGCCCGCTTCGAATCTATCGAGCCGTCGGCCCACTATAATGCATGCTCATATTGCTTTAGATTTGTGTTATGATGCTTCGGCGCACTGGTGATGCTCACTGGTGACGCTCACTGGTGACAAATGGGCGTTGTTTTCGAGATAGGTTCTCGATGAGCGCCGCAATAGGCTTAACGAGAGAGTTTGCTCATGTTTGCTGTAGCCGCGTCAAGATGGTGCCAAAACCTGTTTTTCGCTCATTCGTTTCACTTCGTGACACACGCGCGGATTCGGCTTTGGATTAACTCGACATTTCGTATGGATTTGGCTTGCCAGTACTTTGTGTTTTTACATGTAGGTGGCGCCGTATATGCTTGCGTTAGCGTTTTGCTCCGCTCCGCTATTCAAAACTAGTTTGTGTGGCGCATTGCAGCCTTTCTCAGCGCTAGCGTTGCGTCGCAGACTAACGTAAGCGTTTTACGCTAAACTCAAGTTCTCCAATAACACGCACGCACACAGGCACATCCAAACACGCACACATAAAAGCAATCATGCACGGAGACAGGCCACACAATCGCGCATTCGCACACGCACACGTAGAAACGCGCACCGGCTGTGGTGTTGCACTGCTGCACTTGTGGCACGAGGTGGCGGTATCAAATCCCAGCCGGGGCAGCACCATTTCGATGGGGGCCAAATGCTAAAAAGCCTGTGCACGTGTATTGGGGGCACGTCAAAGATCTCCACGTGGTCGAAATTCCTGGAGCCCCCTCCCCTACGGCGTGCCTCATAATCATACTGTGGTTTTGGCAAGGAAAACCGAAGAAATTAATTTTATTGTAATAGCAATTATATGGACACTTCAAGCGCATTTCTGCCGTCGCCGTGATGTTCCGTATAAAGTCCATGGGTGATCACGTGGCCGCGCGCCGTATGCTGTACGTGCTAGTGTAAGCGCGCGAGGGGAGCCGTCGATGGCGGCTCAATCTTACGCGCGCAACAGAGAGAACCTGACAAGAAACGCGCTGTCTTCCGTCGTGCAAAAGGCCGTGGTGGGATGGGAGGGTGGGAGGGGGGGGGGCGGCGTTGCTACCGACAGCTACTGCGCATTTCGCGAGCGCACGCATAGGGAACCGACCATCGCGGCTCAATCTCGTGCACGCATAGAGGAGAAGCGGGGAGGCAGCGCGTGAGGGAGGGGGGCGGCGTTCTACTCCTGCACCAACTGCGTACTTTGCGCGGCCGCGCGCGGTCGCGAGCGCCTAATCTTGAAAGCAATCTGCAGGCGGCTCATACCTTTGTGCATGCGGTGTTCTCGTTGCTAAGTTTACGTTGAAGCGGTAGACAGCGATAGACAGCACCAAGGTAACTTCGCTGGCTGCTGCCGCACTTTCTCACGCCAGCGTTTTGACAGCGAGTGTCCGTGGTCATCGAGTGTGATGTGCTCATGTTTGCTTGTGCGCGCTGACACTATGCTTATAAATTTACTTAGTAAGAGAATATTTCCAAGTATATACGGCCGATAAAACTGCTATCCTTACTTCGTCTAGCTATCTACTAATTTGCTATCGGAATCGATGTTTCGGCTTTCGGACGAAAGTGCGGCTTTTTTTACGCAAAATCGCATGTACACATACACACAATCGTGCACATACGTGTGCACACACGATATGTATACAAGCGCATACGCGTACACACTAACACGCACGCACACATCATCATCAGGCTATATTTATGTCCACAGCAGGACGAACTGGAAGGCCTCTGCCTGCGATCTCCAATTTTTCCCTTTCTTGAGCTAGCTGATTCCAACAGGCGCCTGTAAATTTCCTAACTTGATCACCCCACCTAGTTTTCTGCCTTCCTCGACTGCACTTCCCTTCTCTTGGTATCCATTCTGTAACTCGAATGGTCCACCTACGCATTACATGGCCGGCCAAGCTCCATTTTTTCCGCTTCATGTGAACTACAATATCGGCTATGCCGGTTTGCTCTCTGATCCACACCGCTCTCTTCCTGTCTCTTAACGTTAGGCCTAACATTTTTCGTTCCAGCGCTCTTTTTGCAGTCCTTAACTTGTTCTCAAGCTTCTTTGTTAACGTCCAAGTTTCTGCCCCATATGTTAGCACCGGTAGAATGAAATGATTTACACTTTTCTTTTCAATGACAGTGGTAAGTTCCCAGTCAGGATTTGGTAAGGCCTGCCGTATGCACTCCAACCCAATGTTATTCTTCTGTAAATCTTTTTCTCATGATCAGTTTGAGTAATCGTCTCTGAGATCTGTGAGTAATTGACCTAGATAAACATACTCCTTTACAGACTCTAGAGGCTGACTGGCGACGCTGAATTCCTGTTCCCTTGCCAGGATATTGAACATTATCTTTGTCTTCTGCATATTAATCTTCAACCCCACTCTTACAATTTCTCGGTTGAGGTCCTCAATCATTTGTTGTAATTCCTCCCCATTGTTGCTG
Source organism: Dermacentor silvarum (assembly GCF_013339745.2). Taxonomy (NCBI): domain Eukaryota; kingdom Metazoa; phylum Arthropoda; class Arachnida; order Ixodida; family Ixodidae; genus Dermacentor; species Dermacentor silvarum. The sequence goes on along the minus strand of NC_051164.1, from coordinate 21,692,741 downwards.
AATAGGACAATGTCGTCTGCAAACCGAAGGTTGCTGAGATATTCGCCGCTCATTCTCACTCCTAAGCCTTCTCAGTCTTAGAGCTTGAATACTTATAAGCATGGAGTGAATAGCATTCGAGAGATTGTGTCTTCTTGTGTGACCCCTTTCTTTATAGGCAACTTTCTATTTTTCTTGTAGGGAACCAAGGTAGCTGTGGAATCCTTGTAGATATTTGCCATGATATTCACGTATGCCTCCTGTACTCCTTGGTTACGCAATGTCTCCGTGACTGCTGGTATCTCTACTGGATCAAATGCATTTTCATAATCTATGAAAGCCATATAGAGAAGTTGATTGTACTCCGCAGATTTCTCGATTACCTGATTGAATGACATGTATATGATCCATCGTAGAATATCCCTTCCTGACTGAAGCCAGCCTGTTCTCTTGGTTGGCTGAAGTCAAGTGTTGCCCTGATTCTATTTTAAATTATCTTGGTGAATAACGTCCATGTTTCTGCCCCATATGTTAGCACCGGTAGAATGCAATGACTGTACACTTTTCTTTTCAACGACGATGGTAAGCTCCCCGATGTTCCATCATATTCGACATCACTGTAAAAGTCATCATCATTGACTAAGAAGTGTTTTTGTGTAAGGTATGTTTAAAAAGGAGCCCTTTACGCGCTCGTTTTTAGTAGAGAATGACACGTAATGACAGGCGGAATGTGCTCGCCAGGCGCGCCTTCAAGGTGTTGTGGCTCTCCGAGGATGATGCGAATGCGAAGCCACAACATCCCGAAATCCCCATATGTACTTCGCAGTGCCAATACACCATCTAGGTAATATTGTGGGAAACTCTATGCACAATTTCCTTCTTTCTCAGTCATGTGACTTGTAGCGTTTCATCGTGATAAGCAAGCTCTTCTAGATGCTATGTGTGCATTCCCACCAAAACTTCTCGTCGTGGCAGCTTGCCGGCATGTTCATGTTGTCATGCTGAAAAAAGGAGCATAATGTTGTACGTCGACCAACGTGGAACCTGAAACCCTGGGACATCAACGTCAAGAAAAAAAAAAGAAAGAAAAAGCTATCGGGGAATCATCTATGCCACTGTGTGCGATTGATCCCGTGTTGCACTTACCCACACTCCAATCATCTGCGCCGCCAGCTGCGCCACCAAGACCAGCATTACGTCACGAGAAAGTGGTTTGTGTACGTGCCACACTGTGGTAACAACAATAGGACGCTTTAGCTATACGTGTTACGTTACCGTGATACTGCGAGTGCGCCAGCTCTTCGTGGTACCATGCAAGACATGCCGAGAGATCAACCCTCTAGCATATATGGTCATTGCATACTATGCTAGAGCGTAGACCAGGGTTCGTGCAGGTTTTCAAGGCAAGAATCCAAGGATATTCAAGGACTTTCCAGAACCTGTCACAGATTTTTCAAGGACTCAAAGCGGCATCGAAAGTAGGATTTTTTACTCTAAGATTTCCAAAAAATGATTAGCTTTATTGCACTTATAATAAAATGCCTAGTCTTGATAACTTCTCAATGTCACAACACAAACTGAACGCTTACAACAGGGGCTTAGATTTCTCCAGTATAGGCTGGGTAAAGTTCACCAAACATATTCAAAACATTCAGGATAGTGTTATTGCATTAAGATAAAATAAATAAATTTATATCACAATGATGTTAATAATGTCTAGCCTTGATCACTTTGCAAGTTCACAACAATACTGAAAAAAGGGAACAAAACACAATGAACGCTCCCAACAGCTATCCGACTTCTCCAGTATTAACTGGGAAAGTTTACCGAGCATTTCCAAAACATTCAGTGTAGTCTTGCTACACATTCATTATATAACAAATAGATGTACTACATTGCAAATATGTAAAACACTGTCTAGTCTTGATCACTTCTCAAGTCCGCCATTTTAAAATTTCACACAACGAAGACTGACAACAGCTGCTCAGGATTCCGCAGTATTAGCTGGGTTGGTTCATCTAACACTTCCAAAATATTCAGGCATAGTGTTATTGCACATATACTATATTATCATAAATATATGTATACCACAATTGTATTTAAAATGCCCTGTGTTGATCACTTTTATGTCCACAATATTGAAAAACGTTCACAACACACAAGAAACGTGTACAACCGCTGCTGAGAGTTTTCTAGTATTAACTGGGTAACGTTCACCAAACATTTCCTAAACACTCAGCATAGTTTGATTGCGCTTGTTTGTAATAAACAAATGTAAATCACAACTTTATTAAAATGTTCAGTCTTGACCACTTCTCAAGTCCACAATATTGAAAAACTGGCTCTCCTGTAATCGTGAGTAGATGTAAGCATGAAATGGCTACCATATGGCCTCTTTTGCTGCCTGTGGTGCCGCTGCCTTCAACCGTGCTTATTCCAGTAACAGTCCAACGCGCACAGCGCCTGCTGCCACTTTTTATTATTGTCGCATCGGAGTGCTCGGCTGCAAATGCGCGGCCTTTAGGTCCCCTGTATCTGCCTCTTGAACGTCGCTATTGGAAATGACAAATAAAGCTTTTTTATAACGTGTTTGGAAAGTAACTAGCGTATGTTATGCGGCCATGTACAAAGGGTTGGGGGCCAGAGACCGCACTTTGTTAAGTTTTGACTTATTGCCCAGATGATCTCGTTTTGTTCTCTCAACTTACCGCCAAGTTCTCGTTTTGAGTGCCCGGATAACGGCTTTGGTTTTTGGCTCAAGGTCACTTGAAGGTCGCCGACAACGGGAATTAAAAGCATTTCATGCTTAAAAAAAGTTCATAACAATTGTTCACAACCACTGCTCGGACTTTTCTTGTATTAGCTCGGTAGTGTTTACCGCAATTACATAGCAAACCTCCAGCCCTAAGCACTTCTTGTGGTTACAACATAATAAAAATGTTCACAATAAACTATAACAAGTTCAGAACAGCTGCTGGGACTTTTCGTGTATAAGCTGCGCGATGTGGACCAGCTCTTCCGCTTTACTTTTCGCAGGCTTCCGCAAGCTGTTGGACTTCACCATAAATGTATTGTCATTTGATACTTCTGCTTTTTCCGAATAGCGGACAGCTGAAACAGTCAAATCAGCGATGAGTACTTCCAATTCCCTTTTCCTTTTCTTCATGTTGTCGATCTCATCATTGATCAGACGCCTTTTTGAGTGTCTAGCATCATGAACTTTCTCCTGATTTTGAGTCTCCTTGTGTGCATTGTAGTGGTTCCTTGCTGCTGACACTGATGTCCTCAGCTCCTTCATGATGGGGACACTCAGAATAGCACCAGCTTTGTCTACTGCACCACATATGATGCGTTGTAATACGTAGGACGGGTCTGCGAGGTTCTCTACAGCAACTTGACGGAAGTCGAGCCTCAGCAACCTCACGCTTTACTGTTGCTTGTCCATGGCTGAGAGCAAGTAGCAATTTGACAACATTCCAAAGCTCGTCATATGAGGAATATAAGCCCAAAAGCTCATAGAAGAACTTACCTAGCCTATCTAGACGCTTCTGAAAGAGCCGGAGCTGATTCCTTTCCTGTTCCAACAACTCCGTGTTTTCAGTTAAAACACAGTCTCGTTGCTTTTCGTCAAATATACGAGTTGTGATAAAAGCATCAACCACTTTCCTTAGGCCTGAGAGACACTCATCTGGCTTGCAGCACACGAGCCGTGGGTCTAGGAAGGACAGGCGTCTGAATAGGGTTGACTTCAAAGGGCTTTTGTCGAGAATATTTTTGTCACACCTATCAAAAACTGCTTGCATACCATTTTGAACTGGAACTCATGTGTTGTACTTGCTTTGCAGTGTTTCATAATCTGCTCCCACATGTGGCATATGTCCGCTTTTTCCAGTGGAACATGTTTGTTCACATCTTCAATGGCCACTCTTCAGAAGGCCACTGATCCCTGCTGCAGACAAAATTGAGCATTTCATGAAGTTCATCAGCAGCTTTCTTACTACTGTCTCCAGGTCTCTTGCCAGAAAGAATAGCATAGGTTTGTCTACTTATATTCAATCAAGAAGGGTCTGACAGCGATGGCAACAGTTAGGGCAAAGTTCAGCTTTCCCACGACAAGAGCGTCATGGAGGAACCCAGGCAAGTTCTCTAAAGACGCACACCTTGCTAGGGTAACATTTTTACTCCTTGCTGCTTCTATGTATTTTCTGATGTCGCTCCAAAGAAGTAGTGCCTTTCTATCACACTGATATTCTCCACCCAGCGATACCCTACAAACTTCATTAGAAATGTGCTCTGCCCGGTTATCGCTGTAAAACCTTCCCTTCGTGCTAGAGAGTTGTCAAAGAGCATGCTCAGACTTGACAGTGGGACATCAAGTCCCCATTTACTGTCCACGACACCTGCCCTATACGCTTTATGAACTGTGTGCAGGCCACAAGTGCCCAGATCAACACACTGCACTTCGTAGTTCTCACGCAAGTTTGCTTGCAGGGACCCAAATAACTTAAACTTAACATTTGGTCCATCTACTGTAATTTGGACAATCTTTCCAAGTGGTAAAGGTTCAAGGACCTTTAACAACTTTTCCTGGGTGTCTTCAGGTGGTCGCGTGCCCATAAAGACTGACGTGAGATATCTTGTTGCGACATTGTGCGAGGAATTCAGCACCTCACATCTACGTCCACTTGTTTCCGGTGCAGAAACTCGTTCCCAGATTCGTCGAAAAGCACGGCGTAGCAGTCCGAGTTTTCCATCTCCCGCTGCAAAGCTCCTTGAAAAAGGGGTCTAAGCCTGTGGCACGCTATGTATGAAAGAGCATCTCTCTTCTCTGCAGGAAAAAGCTTTTGCCTGCTCGCTCTCCGGGGACATGCGTCTGAACAGACCGGCAGTTTGTGACGACGACCTGTATGAATAATAGCTGGTAACCACTTTCAAAGTCCACAAGATTTCAGCATCTGTGACCATCTCATAGGAACTTAGAAGCACCATCTAAATCCATCGCCTGCGATGAAAGCGCGCGGGTGGGTTTTTCGCTTGTGCTAGCCCGCTGTTCGTCTGTCCTCGGGGCAAGAGTACCGTGCTTCCTGCCACCGCCTTCATTGCGCCACTGCGCTTCGCACTCTTCACGTTGCTCTTGAGAGCCGACTCACCCATTGCCACAATGTCGAACGTTTTCCGCATGGTTTACATGTGGCTCAGTGTGGTACCGTCGTGTCCGGCGCAACCCAGTTCTTGTAGCTGTCATTGCTAAGCCACTCGCTCTGAAATTTACACTTACCAGGGCATTATTCCGGTGTTTCTCAGAGGATCCCGCTTAGATTCAAAGACGGAATTTCACCTTGAAAGTCCCGTTGTGCACAGGCGTCCATCACAACACAACACACGTGCACCACACACTAGATACCACATACAAAACGCAATCCATTGAATATGGCATAGTACAGACACAACAGAATACCGATTGGACTCCTGCTAATGTGGCCAGCAGCTCAACGAGAATCCGCTATCCATGTAGTGTTAATGTTCGTGCGAAAATTATCAATAAAAATACTGCGTGGGAGCCAATTGTGAAGCGTGAGATGCTGCAATTAGGACTGGTACTTTTGGTATGTTGCAGTACAAGGTATTCTATTTTGTAGTTTCAGCTCCGATGGTAGTACAACGATAGCGGATGTTCGTTAAACTGCTGGCTACATTAACAAAGGCACTGAAAATCAGTGGTAAAGTTGATCCACCATAGCTCTCTTTAGCTTCACTAACTTCAGCTCGCGCGCAAGAGTGAAAGTGGCACAAGGGAGACGGACGGGCGAGGAGCGAAACTGAACTGATAGGGTGAGAAAAGCAGCGTAAACTGCCAACCAAGCCAGCACCGAAGCGCGGCACGGGTCTCTCGCTCCGGTTCGCGGTTTGACGCGGTGAAGCCTTTTATTTTTTTCCGCGCACTTCTGCAGAATGAAACCATGTGTGTTCGCGCCGACGTATTGTTTCTGAAATAGGGGGTTTGTCAGATCGACGCCGATCTACCACAGCAAGGAGGTCGCAAGGTCGATATCACAGTGCGTTGCTCACGAAATTCAAGGATTTACAAGGAAGGAAAAAAATTCCCGGACTTTCAAGGGCCTTCAAAGCGCACTTTTCAATTTCAAGCGTTTTCAAGGATTTCAAGTATCTATACTGGTAGAATGAACTTAATGTTGTAGTGAAGAGCCAGACTTAAGAGCTTTCCGAATCGCCAATGCATCACCAATGCCAGTACTGTCACGCCCATCCGCTAGGGGAATATCCAAACAACTTGGCTTGGTGCTGCCTTTTTGGACCAAGGAGTTTCGACAGAAAGTGCCGATTTAAATATTAAGCACGAACTATCGCTTATACTTTGTATTAAGCGTGAGACGGGGCTAAGCGATGGCTTATTTTAAGATTAAATTCTTTCCTTTACCACCGAGAGCAAGCCGCCAGCACGAATTCGGGACGGAGCGGGTGGTCCGAAGTCGTTTGGGCGCTGCCATGTTGGTACGCATTCAAATATCCTTCTGCGGTAGTTAACGGTAGAAGCCGCACATGGCGCCTTGGCCACACCGTATCGCGTATCACGCGAAGGCAAAGCTAATAAGGCAACGTCGAGGGTAATTAAGTTCGGCGAAGCCGTGGACTGGGAAAAGGAAGACAGGTTGGGAAAAGGGTCGAAGGAAAATGTTTCGGCTCTCCCAATCAGTCAGATAGCCTGTCACTATTCGGATAGTTCCTTCATCTGAATATGCGCGAAAGAGTGCAAGTATCGGTGAACCTCATAATGCGCTGTGTGTCATTGTCTCTGATGCGAGCTCTGGGTGGAACTACGACACTTTTTTTCTTTTTTGTCGCGACACCGTGCAGGTATGCAAAGGCAACGCGGGCCCGTTCCCGCACGCCAGAGCTCGTGCGACGAGTTCGCAGCCGTGAGGAAGCTGCTGCTGTGCGGCGTCTCCTTCCACCGGATGCTTCCAGCGTCCAGCCCTGCTCAGAATGGTTCCTCGTCCTCGGAGTTGGCTAAAGTGGACGACGGGGAAACTGCAGCGCTGTGCCCGTAAGCCCTTGTAGGGCTACTAGCATAACATTCTTTACTGTTTTCTTTTTTGCTTTGTATGACAGCCTACTCTCCTCCTACCCCTCCCCCACAAAAAAGAAAACCAAAGAAACATTATGCAGAAACTAACGACGATGATTGGGATTGTAAGCGAATAGCCCGAACGAACGACGAGCGAGCGAGCGAGACGCTGTGTGCTCTGGGACCACCATCTGTATATTCATGTATGCATGTATATCTTTTTTAACAAAAGAAATACACTGGACTGAACTGAACTCCTCCCTCCTGCCCCTCTTCACAATTCGTTTGTCCGATAGCACGCAGCCTTTCCGTCAGTGCATTTCTTTGCCTTCCCTCGTCTAAGTCCGACCACCGTCATACCTCCTCTGGCCTACCACCAAAACAGCCGAAAGAGCCCCACCCGGCAAGAACAAGAAAGAAGAAAACTAGGAGGTGTCAGAGAGGCCTAAAGAATTTTCTATATAGCTATTTTGCGTACCAGTTTCTCTGTCTTTTCCTAAAATGTGCACATGTGTCACGACGTAATGACACAAGAGATAGATAGACACGTGAGAGCAGAATTCGCGCCGACTCGCTCGGTCGTCTGCTCTGCTGCTGCTGCTGCTGTGGAGCGCTAAAGAATATGACAAAGACGCAGCTCGCGTGAAGGATAGGTGTACGCAGAGGCGCGCTGGTGCGGAGGCACTGCAATATCATGAGGTATAATCATCATTAACACTTCAACCGACTATGTTAATTCAATTTTACTGCATAAGTTTAATGCATTTCAATCTCAAAGCAGTGTAGGATCCTATAGCCATCATTGCTATAGGGTAGCGCGACGACCAGCTCAAGCTGATCCAGAGAGCAGAGAAGATGGCAAGAGCCAGCGGATCCCTGGACTTGGGGCCCCGACCATTAGCGATGACCCATTGGGGCAAGATAAAACTATCTTTGAATTAAAGTTTATCTATCTATCTTGTTTCACAAGTTCGCAACCTATAGCAGCGTAAAGATAAAGGGGAATTAGACGCGGGAAATAACATTGAAAAAAGTGGCGAACTTGGACAAATAACATTTTAGGTTGTACACTATGCATTGGAGAAAGAACTACAAGGGGCAGGAAAATTCTTGCCGAGTTTTATTTCATGCGGAATGGAATTCTAGGCGATTGATCCATTAGGCTCAAAGTAGTGTGGCGGAGGCCGGCCTTGGCGAAACTGAACGTCAGTGGTATATATATTCTTTCACCCGCTTCAAGGTTGGTGAAGGAGATGAAGTACTGCATGTACTCGGCTACCAAAGATTCTGGGTGCGCGGAGTCGCTGTTCTTCAACACGGAGGTGTCCCTGCTCAGGAGACGACTGCTCGCGGAGTTCGAAGGCGTCTGCGATGATACGCTGCCTTGGAATGAAAGCAGCACCGATTCGACAAGGAATCGTCAAGGTACGCCAGCCTAAACAACAGATCGGTTTACTCCTTCGTGCTTCTACTGGCTATATTTTCTTCGGCCGGCGTTGTAAGCATGCACGGTGATTTCCGCTCACTAAGCTAGGCATTGTCAGAAATGCGCGTTTCTTTCCGTCAAAACACATACTTTCAATGCCCTCTCCTTGATGAATCGGGCTTCAAAGTTATTAAAAAAAAGGAAAGCGCTGGACATCAGTGATATCGGAAATGGCTGTGTGTCGTTTTCGCAGATGCCACTTGCCCAAAAGGCGGTAGTCCTGGTGTAGCCATAACAAAGCCACCTTCCTATAATCACAATCTGACAGAAATTTGTTGTTCTGTTTCATGAGACGTACGAAAGGGTAACGCAACTATTCTCTATTCTGTTCATGAACCCGGGTAAAAAAAATGCAGGAAGACTTGATGCATACCATGCGTAGAATTCGCGCATTGCTCGTAGTTTAGCGCCAGTTACAGGTGCACTGCTTGGTACCGACTTGGAAGACATGTTTTGCGACTCGTGGGACTAGCTGGTGTTGCAGAAGCTGCCGTTGCTCTGGTGTTTGATTCAAAGCAGTACCTTTGCTAAAATATTGCTTCAATATGTCATTTTTTATTTCTATTGATTTGAACACAGCTCGGTATGCCATATTTCATATACCACCCGAGTCATGGTCAATACTCCATTACGAATGGTGCCGTTGTGCGGGGTCGGGCGACAAACACTCTCGAGGAAAGCAGTCTACAGATGAACTATGGGTAACTCTGACGTAATCGGTCTGTTGAACAATTATAAATAAGTTCGTTTTGTGCCCTCTCCTCGCTGTTATCCTCCCTCCCTGTCTTTTACCCCCCTCCCCACTGCTGACCGCCGTTCAGGTGTCAGCAGTATGCGCTAGACAGTTACGGAGCGGTCGGCAGTAAATTTCCTGTCGCTCCCTTCCTTTTGTTTATAGTGATCTATTATAAAGCTGCACTGCTAAATCGCGTCACACTTTCTAACTTGGTCCTTTGCACGCCGCGGCTGGCGCCACTCTATCGCCACCTTCGCTACGAGTAGGACATATTTGAATTGGGGGGAGGGGGGGGGGGGGCTAACTTTTCGAAACCACCCAGTTGGCTATGAGCGACGCCCTAGTGTTGGGCCCCGGAGTACTTCCGAGCACCTAGATTTCTTTGGCAAACACCAGTAAAAGGTGCAGGAGTGTTCTTGCAATCCGCCTCCATGCGAGTGCAGCCGGGAATCGAACCCTCGACCTCGTGCTCAGCAACATTACGCTATAGCAACTGTGCCACCACTGCGGGTAACTATGACGTCAATACCGGTTTGACGCACCTCCGTGCGTCCAATATGTCTTTCCCCGGGCTGTGACGCTTCCAGCGAGCTGCCAAGTAATTATAGCCGTTCTGTCGGTGTACAAACTCCCTTCCCTGTTGCGCAATGCTAAAGCGCAGGTTTTGCCGCTCTTCCGCGTACGTTTGGGCAGGCGCTCACATGCGCTTACCGCAGTCCATGGAGAGTATCATGCCCTCACACATTTGAAATGGCTTTGCAGCAACAGTATCCGTCACTTCTTCAAGGCACCGTATACCTTCTTTTTGGGCCTCGTGATTCTCCACGATTGCTTTCTTTCGAAGCTGTGTGCTTTTCTCGGGTTCGTTCGTTGGATTTCCGTGGATTACTGTGTATCCTGTGTCTTTTATTTATTTCTTCCACCGCATGTGATTGCTGGCATCAATAAAAGTTTGTCTCTCTCCGCTGCATGTCCTCGTGCTTGAGCTTTCCTCGTCTCTTCAGAAGCGCCCCACTTGCGTCCGCGCGCGCACTCATCACTTTCAACTTCCTTTTCATCTTGGCACCACTTCACTGCGTGCACCACTGCACCACTCCTCGCGTACTTCACTCATCACAAAGCCCCCGTCTTGAAAACTCTTCGAAAAAAAAAAAGGCTGCCACTCAGTAACCGACAAGTCGACTACAGCACATATAATTGAAGTTATCAACAATGTCCAGTCCACGTGCACCACGTAACATATAAGTTCAATACCATACCAGCTCGAAACAAAGTAGAGCATTCATAGAAACAATTTGTTGAGTTCGAGTTCCAAGTTACCGAAGTGGCCACAAGCTATTCATCAGCTCTTGGATTATTCCATTCCAGATGAAACAACTGACACGTTTCACCTACTTGTCGCCGGTTAGCATTGGCACCTCTTTGATGCGACCTCGGAGAGAAGAAGCTCGGAGTCGGTGGCTTCGCGTGGTAGGACTCACAAACTTAGCCCATTTGAAAGCATTCGCCTTGCTGGAACCGAATGAAGTTAACATGGTCCTAGCCTCACAATCTATATTCTCCGCTAGCCAGATGCTTTCCTGCTTTCTTGGAGTTCCAGGAGGTATGCTAGCGTGCTGTCTCGACTAGTCGGCGGACTCTGCAACCGACATCTCAGCACAGCTGGTGTCTATCACATGAGCCATCAGATTGCATAACTGCCTGTTCAATAGACATAGGTAAATGCGCAGCCAATGTGTTACCCTTTCCATTTCTCCAATTAGGAATTTCTGATTATATGATATTGGGGCATCCCTGAGCAGAAGCACTCGGCCATTTATCCACCTTTGAAAGCATCCTATCACGCACAACTTGCAAGCACACGTCATCACTATACTCGCCTGCAGGATGACTTGCCTCACAAGCCATTTACGTCTTTCCTTTAATCTACCATCGCCTCTTTGCTGAGAACCTCCGTACTCGCCTCCTGTTTTCCAAATTGACTTATCTCGTCTTTACACACGCAAGAAGTTGAACTCACCCTCTCGTGAGGTGAGCCATCCGAGTGGTCCTCAAACATGGCTGTCGAGACCACTTGTTGCTGCTCTAAGCGGTACGCCTGAAGAGTTACCTTGCTCGCTTCGTACTCTTCGAGACCCGCCGTGCGGTTTAGCGGCCATGGTGTTGCGCTGCTTAGCACAAGGTCGCGGGATCAAATCCCGGCCACGGCAGCCGCATTTCGATGGAGGCGAAATGCAAAAACGCCCGTGTCCCGTGCAATGGGGGCACGTTAAAGATCCCCTGGTGGCCAAAATTATTCCGGAGTCCGCACTACGGCGTGCTTCATAATCAAATTGTGGTTTTGTCACGTAAAAACCCAAATCTCAATTCAATTCACTCTTCGAGGTCACAGCCCATGCGAACAGCGCTTTTCTTCGAGCTTTCTAGAGGTTTCTGCGCGTCTTTATCCAATGCGCTTTCACGCGCACAAGTTCGCGTGCGCGCCTAATTTTGGGTGGAACTTGCTTGTTCCCTGCTACCTGATGCACCTTTGTACTCACTGTGGTCCATTCTGGGACGATGCTGGTCTCTTTGCCGCCACCTCTACGTCACCAGCTTGCTGAGCACATGGCTCAACAGAAAGGCCGTGGCGAGGTTTCTTGGCGGTCGTTGCACAGAGATTCGGATTCGCTCCAGGTAGAATTTTTTTTTTTGGAACGCGCGTCGTCAGACGTTACCTGAATGGAGCTTACGCGCGAGTCAAGCTCGCGAATCTCTTCCTGTAGACGTACCCTCTCCGCGACCGCGACATTGAGACACATCTGCAACGTATACTCAAGTTCAGGCTGATCCCTCTTCGCGTTTCGTTCACATTCTAGCGCCCATATTTTCGTATGTCTCTCGCATTCTATCTGATACTTTTTGACTTCCGGATCCATATATGTATACACATATGTTGTGCAGCCGATGGTGGTTTGCTCCGGACCACCGTCAGTTACACTTGGCTCCCCGAAGAAGTAGGGCGTGTTGACGAGTGAACTCCTGAGCAAAACATTGCAATGTGGTGAACGTAGTTTACATCATGGATCCGGGTCGTCGAAGATGTGCGACGAAGTGCTATCGCATTCCTCTCGGATTTACCGCTAAATCGCCACTGAAGTGTTCTCCGGGCGCCGGCCAAGGGTCTGCCCGCTGCGCTCCCTTTCGCCAGGTACACCTCCTTTCTCTCTTCTGTCTCTGCAGCTCTGCGTGTTGCACGTGCGGCAGACCACTTGATGTGCACACTTCAGAGGAATAATCAAAACGGCCCAGAGTCGTAACCTGAGCTTACCAGTGGACCGCTGCCGACGTCTTTTTTTTTTCCTCATGCCACGACTCCTTCCAAACCCAAGCGTTCAGCTAACCCTGACAACTATCGAGCGGTCATCATTAAATGCACTTTAAGAACTCAAAGCATAACAAACTACTTTGTCCTGTTGCGGACGCCGATTTGTGATGCAGGTTCTTTTTAGTAACGCTGTGGGTCACTCAGGCATGACCTCAGCGCCCCCAAAAGAGGACAAAACCGTTGGTTCATGCTGACGTACAAAAGACATTTAATACCCAAAAAGCGGGAAATAGGCGGGTAACGTTTATGAAAACATTTTGCAGCTAAGATTCACATTAACATGAGAGAACTAATATCTGACTAACAACATGTATTCGTGCCAACTGGAACATGCGCGGTATAGCACCCGCAAAACAGTTCACCGTTTCATAATGAGAGGGACGGGATGAAGGGTCAAGGGCGTTGATCACCAAGGCAGTGACGGGACTGATCGACAGTTTGAGGATGGCTAGCTCGCTGTTGTGTATAGAAGGCTGACGAGAAGCAGGCGCCGCGCCGAAAACCTTGAGAATGAAGTAGCAGGGAACTGGGACGTCCTGACCCGGCACGCTGCATGCAAGCTTAGGTCCGCAGCCCAACCGCTCACGTGCTGCAGGTTCTGTTAAGTTCTGCCGACATGCCCAGATGTCGACAAGGCTCGGGCTAGAAAATCCGTGGCTTGGCGACGAAGCGTAAGAGAGCGACCGGCCCTTGAATGGTAGTCCCGGGTGGTTGAAGTCGTGGTGGCTCGTGTCCGAATAAATAAATAAATACCGACATCCCGTCTTCAACTCCCGAATTGTAGTGATTTGGGCCTGTTGGTTGTACATCAGAAATAGTTTGAAGCGCAAATACACAGACACAAAAGAGCACATGAGACACAGACGAGCGCAAACTACCGACAAGGTTTATTGACCACCACACGTGTTTATACTATGTTCACCATTACCGCTGCACATGCGCACAATGTCTTCTAAGAAAGGACAGTACTTTATCGGACAGGTGTACAGAAGGTGTGCTGATACAGGCTGAGCCTAATGAAGTTATCTTTTCAGCTTCTATTATCTCACGGGTGAGCCTATGGTCACTTCTGCTGACAACAGCACACTTTTCAAAAAGAGGTTTACATGGGCAGGAACTGCAGTGCATCGCCAACCAACCATCACGTGCCGTTTTATTTATTTTTAACGCGTGTTCTTTCAATCGTTCATTCAAACATCTCCCCGTCTGCCCTATGTATTGCTTGCCACATGTTAGCGGCATACTGTTGACTACATTAGCAGTAAAGTGAACAAAAGGGTCTTTGTGATGCTTATTGCAGCCTCTTTGATTACGAACGTACCTCTGATTGCAGAATTTCATGAGCTTTTGTGGTGCCGAAAACACAACATTAACTTTCGAGCGGCCTGCAACCTTTTTGATATTATGTGACAGCCCATGAATATAAGGGATGACAGCCACTTTCTGATGCGTGTTGGGGGATGAAACCTGTGACCTGTTCAGCGGATTTCCGCTGAACTATTACATCAAACACTTGCCTTTGCTTCGAGTTGTCGACAAATTCGACTTCGCCCTGCCATCTGCTAGCCGCCTGGTTAGCTCAGATGGTAGAGCGGCTGCCCCAGAAAGGCGGTGGCCCCGGGTTCGAGTCCCGGACCAGGATGAATTTTTCTTCAACTGCGAGGCTTTCTTTCGAGGAACCCGGTTGGGTTTCCATTGTAGCAAATTGCTACATTTGGGTGGAAGTCTCAGTTTCCCTTTAATTACTTATCTCCACCTAGCGGATTTCCGCTGAACTATTACATCAAACACTTGCCTTTGCTTCGAGTTGTCGACAAATTCGACTTCGCCCTGCCATCTGCTAGCCGCCTGGTTAGCTCAGATGGTAGAGCGGCTGCCCCAGAAAGGCGATGGCCCCGGGTTCGAGTCCCGGACCAGGATGAATTTTTCTTCAACTGCGAGGCTTTCTTTCGAGGAACCCGGTTGGGTTTCCATTGTAGCAAATTGCTACATTTGGGTGAAAGTCTCAGTTTCCCTTTAATTACTTATCTCCACCTAGCGGATTTCCGCCGAACTATTACATCAACCACCTACGGGTGTATAAAACAGGCTGATGAACTACGAAGAATAATGCAGTCTGAGAAATGACTATGGTGTCTAATCTTCTAATAGAGAGGATTCATACATATTTAAGAACGTTTGTACCGTCAGTAAAAGAAATGTACACAATATTGAGGGCAGCCTAACTTCTCTATGTAATACGTAATTGGCAACAAAGTTCGGTAATCCGCAGCACAGTCGCAGGGCTTCCCGCTCAAGCAGAACAAGGGGGATAATTCATAAGCTAGCGCACCACAAAATAATTCACATCCAAATTCTAAAATGGGGCGCACGTATATTTTGTATATCATTAGAAGTGAGTCTGTCCGCATCCCTGACTGGTTGTTGCATAGCTTACGTAGCATGCCTTATTTAAGCGAGCTGCAGTTGCCGGGAAGCGTGAGAAGCAGTCAGGGATCTTTAAATGCTATCGCGTTCCACTCTTTCAGACAAAGCTTAAGCGTCCTTCAATTTTTTTTTGAGAGAGACAGGAAGATGACAGTTTCAATTCGAGTGCGAACGTAGGTAGATGATGCTCTAGTTAACATGAATAGGTCATTCGTTTTAGTTGGCATTTCATGTTCTGTTGAATTAGATTTAAACAGGTCAACTAGTACGTGAAGCAGATAACCGGTTGCTTCTCAGGGTAATCAAATAGGCGGTAGAGGAAGAAAAAGGTGAGGGCCGCAGATTATGTGCGGTCGTGAGGAAATTCGCAAACGTGTACAAAAGAACGGCTCGCGCAAGACAGGGATAATTGGAAATTGCTTAAAGAGGCGTCGTCCGTCCTCCGGCAGTAGGCATTGGTAGGTTCATGATGATAATGACGAAGATATTAGAGCCAAAGCTGTACTACGCCACGTCTCGCAAGGTCATTCATCACGTCGCAATGACCTTGAGCCGCAGGAGCGTAAGTGTGGCAGGTGTGACGTCACGCCACGTGATCAGCTGCGAAGAGGCGTCGCAGTTGCGCTCGCTCGGAGCCTCGCCACTGCGGTACCACGTGACCATGCGAGGGTTTAACGGTTGCTTCGCCGGCGCTTGGTCGCTGAATCTCGCCAATGGATGGCGCGCCGGCTGGGCTGTCTGTGCGTGCGCATCAGCGCTAGCGACAGGCTGGATCCAATAATCCAGTAGATATAGCTAGACTGCAGGCTGCGAAATCTGAAGCAAAGGCAAAATTGGCTGCTGAAACACCGGAGCAAAGGGAGGCCCGATTAGCACGTTATAAGAAGCTTACCAAGCGCGGAAGCGTGCAGAAACACTGTGTGCATAGTCTTTGCAAAACCAAGCCAAACAGACCTTTAGCTCGTGATAACTAGGTTTACAAGAGGTAAACCTCAGCCAATTTGTTAAAGTTCAAAATAAATATAGGGTTTTATGTCATTTATACTGCAGTCTCGATTGCACAATTCCTATTGCACGTGCTAAGTTTTCGGGACCGCCTTTTTTAGAGGTCCTGGTCTGCTTGTTTTGAGTATCCGAGAAACCTCAAGCACCAGAAAATAAACTACAAAGTTTAGCCATATCATGCAAACATGGGTGATCTCACTTAAGTTGATACCCAAGATAATTACAAAGCTACCAGTGAGCTCCATCAGGTCTGTTTGCAAGCGTACGTACACAAGCCACATCAGTATAAAATAAGCGTGCCGATATTGGGTATTGTTCGGATTAACACTGCAAGCAGCGTTCGAATCTTGGTGCGTATAATTCGTATGCTTCGCAAAGTTTGTTACATTCCGGCCACTTCGAACAGAAACGTGACCTTCACTATTCGGGTTTTCACTTTATTGTCAGCATATTTCAGCTAACTTATGAAAGTGCTCAGCAAAGTTTTTATAGTATTTGATGTATTTTCGGTGCAGTCAAATTTTTCTCCTTATGAATGACATAATCACTGTAAGGAAAAATGAAATGGTTACCTTTAAATCCCTCGCGTGACTACACAGCTGTAACGTCAGAGACAAGACAACCATATACAAAATATCATTCTTTTGTAACCCGCAGGATGCGAGCTCAAGGAGTTCACCCAAGAGTGGGAGACGTGCGAGGCAGCCAGAGCTAACAAAGTGGCCCACAAGTATCGAAATGGCACAGGTCCACCAGGCAGGGCTACCATGAGCGAACGTCCGCGAACTAGGTTTTGCAGGTAAGTTACCAAGGGGCTTTAAATGAGGACCGTTGGTAGATCACGATCTATCAATGGTCTCTTGATTACTCAAGTCCACACAGAGCAAATTTATGCACGGGGTTTAAAGTTTCGAAGCCATTCGCCTAGCTTCGAAGCGGTTCCCGAAAAATTACGAAGCCATTCGTCGCTGGCCACATGTGAAAAAATTTAGAAAAGTTTAGAAGGAAAAACGCAAAGAACGCAAACGATTATAGACACAGTGCAAATTTAACAGGCACCAGAGAAGATGCTGCAGAAAAAAAAAGACTTTTATATCTTCGGACCTCGTGGACTGGAGATTAAAAATTCCCAACTTGGCCAAAACACCCACCCTATCGGCTAGCAAGCTTTAAAAGGAGTTGCTCAACGAGTTGGTGCGATTTACTATAATTTGTTTTCAATAGTTCAAATACATTATTCATGTATTTTTCTTTTTACTATACATTCTCGCAAACGGCGCGCGAACTGTGCGAACCATGCTAAATGAAAAAACAGACATCATTGTGCTAGCTACATGTCAGAGTGTCATTGTATTTGCATTGTATTCGAAAAAAAAGCTGGCATGTTTGTTGCATGTGTGATACCATGGCCCCTCTTCTGACGTCTTTCCTTTCACTCAATGGCAGCGGCGCTTCTCTATGTCGTGTTCTCCATGAATTAAGGAAGTAAACCAGCCGTAGAATTACGCCACGCAGCCAGCGCTCTTGAGCCAACTCTCTGTGAAGCCGTACCCTTGGCTTTTTATCTTTCAAGAAGTCAGCATGACACCTGATGCTGCGCCCGGCAGACTTCGCCTAGTATGTATGGTTATACTGAAGGTTTAATTGGATACACATTTGTTCCGGTTCTTTCCCAACCTTTCCGGTCGTTGTTTGCAAAGTATACATTTATCGTCTTTGCTGCAACGTGTTTGTTCCGCAGCCTCATGAGGCGGTGGTGCCCGTTGTTTTTTCAGAAGAGCAAGCTAGCGGTGAGCGGGGTTCGCGCGTGAGTGGAAGGCACTAATTGGGATATACAGCGCTGCAAAGGTAATCATAGACAAACAACAAGAACCCGAGCGTGAACGAGGCAGCGCTGCTAACCACTGATTTATTTTATAAGTACACAGGGCGAAGGAGAATCACGCACAAGAGTGCCCATGCGCAGATACCCATGCGCAGAACATGAAAAATGGACAAAACGAACAAGGCTCGAAATAATGCAAGGTGGAATGAAGAACGCGGACTAAAATTTACACGTGTGATTTATCACTTCGCCTTGACTTCTACTTTTTGATTAGACCATTTGTGCGCATGCTCCGCGCTTTTTCCTGATCGCCCAGAATGGAAATTTGCCTGTCCGTGAGCGCTATCGACGGTGAGCATACGCACAGACCGCGCTTTCCTGAGAACATATTGTAGGCTTTTATATTAGTGCTCACCGCATGGGGATGTTTCTGTGCATGATTCCACTTCAGCTGTATTCTTATGAAATAAATCAGTTGTTATAAGTGCTTCTTCGTTCATGCTATGTTGAAGTTGTGTGTCTAACATACCTTTGCAGCACTGTATCCAGGTTATGCTTTTCCAACTAACTACGAGGCAAGGCCTAATCAATGGAAAGCACCAGAACCGTGACATGATCACATTTTATTGCTTTACAATAAAACATGTGATCACAAGTATTGCGGTTTTATTTCGTTGCGCTCGCTCCTAGGTTCTTTCGTTCCTACATGGTGTTCGCTATGTGGCGTTTGTATTCTGCGCCGACGCTTTATATGAATAACCTGAAACATAGCTTCGTTTCACAGCGACATCTCTGGCTTCCTGCGGTGCCTGCGCGACTCGGCCGGCAGACACCACTGCCCGGCGCTGGCGCCCGGTGAATCAAACTCGGGACACAACGAGCTGTTCGAGCGGCTCGGGTACATGGCTTGTTCCTCATCCGCCTGCTCGCCGCTGGGCAACCGTTGGGCTCTGAAGCTCGTGGTGTTAGCTGGCTCAGCGCGCTTCGTAGCGCGTCAACCCCCTGGCTGGCGGTAGCGTACAACGACCGGCGGCAATAAAGAGAGACGCAGCATCGGTGACGAACCATAATGAGAAGTCTGTTTTGTTAGTTAAAGAAGAACATTTAGCCCGTGCGAGTTCTTTTACTGCGATATCAATTATTTGGACACTCCAGGCGCATTTATGCCGTCGGCATCGCCGTGATGTTCCGTATCAAGCCCAAGGGCTTGATACGGAACCGTCGCCGTCGCCGCGCGCCGTATGCTGCATGTGCGATTGAAAGCCTGCGAGGAGAGCCAAGATCGCAGCTCAATCTCGCGCGCGCCAGGGAGGAAAGTGGGGAGGAAGCATGCCGTCTTCCGTCGCGCGCATACCACCGGGGGAAGAGACGTAGGAAGGCGTTGCACTCACTTCGATTTTTTTCAATTCAATTTATTTCGGACATAGAATTGCTGTTTGTACATTTACTGTTTACTGGTAGAATTACCGTTTCTGCATTTTATAATGAATCTTTATAATTACAGAGTGACTAAATATTTCAAGATCCCCGCAGGGGCGTTTGCATCAGCAGGCGTTTGGTGAGTTGTGCCACCACGTACCCGAGCACATGAGGGTTGGACCCTCCCGCGTGTAACAGTGCGCGGCTTAGCCGTGTCCGGGGAAAAGGGGATCCTGGGGGTTGAGTCAATACCGGGTGTTGGACCTTTATGGCACCTCGGTGGAGGCAACACACCTCTTTGGCCTCCGCTTCGCGTAGACGGCACCCCCGGACTGACCCACTCGGGGGAAATCGGTAGTTGCCCTTTCCTGTCCTTCTCTCCCAATCTTCGTCTTTCTCTTTCACTTTCAATCTTTCCTGTCCTCTCTTTATTTTCCTTTTACTTCCGATTTCATGGGCAGCAAGAGTTAACCTTGTGCATTATATCCAGCCTTGGGTATAGGTATTTGGTTATAGTGGGGATGCACCGTTGGCGTGCACAGAACTGAATAGTTTGTCCTGTGTCGTCCCCTAGTTGGGCTCCATGGTGGGTGGCGGCCATCCCTGCCGAATCTCTTAATGGAATCCAATTTCCCCCCACTACCTGATCGCTCCCTCAAGAGGGGGCGCACCGATGAAAGCTTCAATTTTTTTCATGCAGCCGAAAGAAACATTCCCAAAGTACCACGTAATCCACAGTCAGCATGAAACCAAGACAGTCCGCACAATATCTCCTTTTGTTGTGTCAAAATCTTTGACAGAATCGCTCAGCCCAGGCTACAAAGTAACTAAGATGGGAAGCGGCGACCTTCTTCTTGAAGTTCGAGACAAGACCCAGTACAGCAAATTAACAAAACTCATTGCTTTTGCAGACATTCCCGTATCAGTGGGCCCACACAGATCATTGAACACTGTCCGCGGTGTCATCTCTGAAGATGACCTGATTGACCTTAGTGAGAGCGAGCTACTCGAGGGGTAGCAAGATCAGAATGTAGTAAAAGTACAAAGAATAACCATCAGGCGCGATGACAAGCAAATCCCGACGAAACACATAATCATTACCTTTGGAACAAGTAACCTACCAGACTCAATAGAAAGTGGATACTGCAAACTCCGTGTACGGCCATACATCCCGAATCCGCGCCGATGCTTCAAGTGTCAGCGGTTCGGGCATGGTTCGCAAACCTGCCGAGGGCGCACCACTTGTGCAAAATGTGCATCCAATGAGCACCTATCTGACTCCTGCACTTTCACCACCCGCTGTGCTAACTGTGACGGAGATCACCCCGCGTACTCCCGTTCATGTCCGTCTTGGAAAAAAGAAAAGCAAATCATTGAACTCAAAATCAAATTTAATCTGTCGCTCCAAGAAGCACGCAAGCGTTTCTCTATGCATAACCAGTCTAGTCCGTCCTACACCGATGTGGCGCGCCGGGGGGCAGCGCCACGTCATTCGGCGGCCGCTCAAGTCACACGGAGTGTGACGGCAGCCACGCCATCAGCCCCCCCCCCCCCCCCCCCCCCCGCCTGGAGCAGCCAGCGCTGTTCCGCCCCCTGCCAAGGAGGGCCAGCAGACCCGCGGGCCTGCCGGACCCAGGGCCACTGCCCGTGCAGATAGGCCCGAAACCCCCACAAACGTGGCCGCTGAGCGGGCACTATCCACCAACTCAGATGAGGTGATGGATACAAGAAAAACACCGGCGTCTCAGACGCCCAAAGAACGGCGCAGCTCCCTCGAGCGCGCCGGGAAGAAAGGGAAAGTCCCCATCACGGGACCTGGAACGGGGCCTGGAAAGGCCTTGTGAGCTAGCTTAATTTACCTCTCAGACACACAGCACAAAACACATATAAAATTGATACACAAATACTGCAGTGGAATGTTAGAGGTTTGCTCCACAATCTTGATGACATTAACCCATATATGCCTGAACTTGGGGAAATTAAGGAAAGTGATTTATTTTTCCGTAATAATTGCTTCTGGGACCTCAGAAAGCAGAATCAACCTTTTATTCAAAAAAAATTTTTTCGAACTGTGTTTTTGTAGCCGTCCTACATATAGGACACTAGGCATATACTACTTATTTGAGTGATACAACTTGAAGCATTGGGCATGGACTCCGATGTCGCTTTTTTCACAACGTGTGGTGGTCTTCCAATGGCAATGAGCACACCTTGTTTGCTTGTCTTGAGGGATCACTGTGTGGTCAATGCGGTCAAATCGGCTTTGGGCTTCCAGTAAAGATTGCATGCTTTTTCCACGCAATGGAGCCATAACTCTTCATGTATGACATCGCTATCGTCCTTCGAAATGTGAGGAGCTCTGTTTTGTCCGTTCCCATTCTGTATAACTGGAATGCATTATTCACACATGCATCAACAAGATACGCCAGGAGTGAAGAATACCACTTCTTTCCTCTAATGGCTGTGCGGTACTTGGCAATATTTTGGTCCAGTCTATCAACTCCTCCCATGTTGCCATTGTACCTAGAAATCAAGAATGGCTGCAATTGGCAACAATTTAGAGCCAAACCGGATTGGTTTCCCTTTTCTTAAACTGCTTGAATCCATGCTTTCCGAAGTACTCGCACATGCTTTCATTAATGCTGAAGCAGTATAGAAATGGAGCATACAACAGAAATCGTTCATTCAAGAGCCTAAACAGTGGTCGCAGTTTTGTGAATTTGTCTTCTTGTATTAGGTTGTTGTTGTGAGCCACATGTAGGTTTGTGAAAATGGCTTCAAATCGGTCACGCCTCATTGAGTTCGCGTCCGAGTTCATCATGAGAATCACGTGAGTTTTCCCACATCATGCGACGCCTTGTAACCGGCATGTATAGCCACTGAGAAGCAGAATGCCAAGAAAACATCTCATCTCACCTGCGTTCACGTTCAACAACCGATTCTTCTGTTGTGCATATGTGTTGGTGTTTTCAGCAAGCAGGTTGATGACCTCATCGTTGAAAAGAATTTCAAATGCCTCTACTGGAGTTAGCGGTGCTCCTTCAGCGGAGTCTGAGTCAAACGAGTGGCGAGTTGGGAAGCTCGCGTTCAAGTCGCGTTTGTCCCACTTGACACGTCGTTTGCTGTTGCTTAGCTGGTGGCTCCTGGTCGTTCTCGCCCTCACTTGACTCTGAACAAGTGTCCACAACTTCAGCACGAAGAGTTCTTCCTGGCAGACGGTCCATGCTGGTGCCTTCTTCATCACCGCTTTCTTTCTCTGTCACTGCCACCGCGTGATTTTCGGGCGGAAGAATGGGCACAGTCGACGGTACATCTTCCCCAGCGTCAATGCGGTTTAGAATGTCGTTGAGCGTTTGCGGATCTCTTCTGCGGTAAAATGAACTGCAGGGAATCTGCTGACTGCAAGCGGAAATAAAACCCGCATTTCCCCGAAGGGGAGTATGAGGAAGTGCGAAGCACGGGGTGATGCTATGAGGGGGCGCGCGCGACTAAACTGCAGAGCCGAGCGAAGGAGACGGCAGCGAGAGAGCACGACTGACGCGCCGGCGCCACACACACAACACGTGACGGCGGAGCGAAACACGCCAGGCGGTTGGAGAGGGGGTGAACGGTGGGGAGAGTGCGCACACGAGGGGCTGTTACCGGGCGAGGAGGGAGCTGTCAGCGCGGGGGGAGAGGCGGCGGCGAGGGTGAGTGCAAACCTAACGGGGGGAGAGGCACATCTAAAGCCCTTTGATGTTAGAAAGTAGCGACACTCTCCCCCACGCGCGCTTTCCTCCTCAATTCTCCTCGGATTTCTCCCCCTCACCGGGCCGGCGCGGCGCTGAACCCTCCAGTGGCTCGCTGCAGCCGCATTAGAATCAATGCGCATGCTTGTTTATTCGGCTCTTTGAAGCGTTGTATGGGAATTTATCCCTTGTGAAACTGTCATGACGAAAGTACGTTTCCGATAGAACGTCGTGAGGACGCTTCGATAAATACAAGCGGAAGCGCTCCGAAAAAATTAGTACCAAGCAGTGGCTGAGCTGTTTACCTCTACGTCGCCACTTGGGTTGTCCGTAACGCGGAGGTGTATTGGGTGCATACAATATAAGCAGCGTAGAGTATAAACGAGAATTTGGTTCACTATCTTCGCTCTTAAAAGGCTCAGAGAAGGTAACCAAGAAGAAATGTGATAGTTTACTTAAAG